>NC_034184.2:70268498-70568498 GCF_002021735.2 Oncorhynchus kisutch
TGAGGGCCTTTATAAATGAATCTCCCTGACCACTAAGGAACATTGATTATCCAGCCAGACATGGTGTTCTCCTTGAATTATTTACTTCCTCCTTCGATCCAGCCATCCTGTTCCTACCATGTATCCCCCTCTTTTCTTCTCCCCCTGCTTCTTGCCTTTGATACGTTCCAGCCAGGGGGAGGAAGGCATTGGCTACTTTAAAGAGGACAAGCCACTGAGGAAACATCGATAGAGTGGATGGATACTATCAACATGCATCCTTCCTTCCTTGAAGAAATCCCTGATCTAGCATTGCTGGATTGTTGAAAGCTGTGTGATAAAACTCAATCAATCAATCAATCAATGAAATGTATTTATAAAGCCCTTTTTACATCAGCAGATGTCACAAAGTGCTTAGACCGAACCAGCCTTAAACCCCAAACAGCAAGCAATGCAGATGTAGAAGCACAATGGATAGGAAAAACTCCATAGAAAGGCACAAACCTAGGAAGAGACCTAGATAGGAACCAGGCTCTGAGGGGTGGCCAGTCCTCTTCTGGCTGTGCCGGGTGGAAATTATAAGAGTACATGGCCATTAAGGCCATATCGTTCTTCAAGATGTTCAGACATTCATAGATGACCAGCAGGGTTAAATAATAGTCACAGTGGTTGTATAGGGTGCAGCAGGTCAGTACATCAGGAGTAAATGTCAGTTTGTTTTTCATAGCCGAGCACTGTTGTTTACGCCTATCTATTTGTGTTACAGTAAGTCAGTGATAACTTCAAGGAAAGGAGGAAGGAACAATGTGTTAAGGTATTCAGTTACGGTCTTCATGTTTTGTTGTGGCAGATTCCTTTAAGATGATGTCCTCCCATCAGGAATAGCTATACAAGTTACGATGTGTAGTGTAGTGCTTTGACAGCATAGCTTCATTTTATGAAGAATAGTGGCTATTATTCTTTATACACCGGAGCCTTTCTTTCAAGACAAACACAGATTCTGTCATCATCTGTAACGCCATGTAGGCTACTGTTGTAGTGTTACAGCTCTGCACTGTACTTACTGACAGATGTACAATTCTCATGTAACTCAAGTGATTGTTCCATCTAGCAACTCTATTTGGAAATTATATATGCCCTTTTTCTTCCCACAGAACGTTTTACTCTGGGTTGGGTCTATAGTCTTTGAGTGCATGCTTGTGTGTGTGTGTGTGTGTGTGTGTGTGTGTGTGGGTCTGTGTGCGTCAGTGCGTGGGCACACACGCACGCATACTTATGCAATTGAGGATGTATGTGCCTTTATGTCACATATATACAGTGGGGAGAACAAGTATTTGATACACTGCAGATTTTGCAGGTTTTCCTACTTACAAAGCATGTAGAGGTCTGTAATTTTTATCATAGGTACACTTCAACTGTGAGAGACAGAATCTAAAACAAAATTCCAGAAAATCACATTGTATGATTTTTAAGTAATTCATTTGCATTTTATTGCATGACATGCAATAAAGTATTCGATCACCTACCAACCAGTAAGAATTCCGGCTCTCACAGACCTGTTAGTTTTTCTTTAAAAAGCCCTCCTGTTCTCCACTCATTACCTGTATTAACTGCACCTGTTTGAACTTGTTACCTGTATAAAAGACACCTGTCCACACACTCAATCAAACAGACTCCAACCTCTCCACAATGGCCAAGACCAGAGAGCTGTGTAAGGACATCAGGGTTAAATTGTAGACCTGCACAAGGCTGGGATGGGCTATATGACAATAGGCAAGCAGCTTGGTGAGAAGGCAACAACTGTTGGCGCAATTGTTAGAAAATGGAAGAAGTTCAAGATGACGGTCAATCACCCTCGATCTGGGGCTCCATGCAAGATCTCACCTCGTGGGGCATCAATGATCATGAGGAAGGTGAGGGATCAGCCCAGAACTACACGGCAGGACCTGGTCAATGACCTGAAGAGAGCTGGGACCACAAGTCTCAGAAAACCATTAGTAACACACTACGCCATCATGGATTAAAATCCTGCAGCGCACGCAAGGTCCCCCTGCTCAAGCCAGCTCATGTCCAGGCCCATCTGAAGTTTGCCAATGACCATCTGGTTGATCCAGAGGAGGAATGGGAGAAGGTCATGTGGTCTGATGAGACAAAAATAGAGCTTTTTGGTCTAAACTCCACTCGCCGTGTTTGGAGGAAGAAGAAGGATGAGTACAACCCCAAGAACACCATCCCAACCGTGAAGCATGGAGGTGGAAACATCATTCTTTGGGGATGCTTTTCTGCAAAGGGGACAGGACGACTGCACCGTATTGAGGGGAGGATGCATGGGGCCATGTATCGCGAGATCTTGGCCAACAACCTCCTTCCCTCAGTAAGAGCATTGAAGATGGGTCGTGGCTGGGTCTTCCAGCAAGACAACGACCCAGCCAGGGCAACTAAGGAGTGGCTCCGTAAGAAGCATCTCAAGGTCCTGGAGTGGCCTAGCCAGTCTCCAGACCTGAACCCAATAGAACATCTTTGGAGGGAGCTGAAAGTCCGTATTGCCCAGAGACAGCCCCGAAACCTCAAGGATCTGGAGAAGGTCTGTATGGAGGAGTGGGCCAAAATCCCTGCTGCAGTGTGTGCAAACCTGGTCAAGAACTACAGGAAACGTATGATCTCTGTAATTGCAAACAAAGGTTTCTGTACCAAATATTAAGTTCTGCTTTTCTGATGTATCAAATACATCTGTCATGCAATAAAATGCAAATGAGTTACTTAAAAATCATACAATGTGATTTTCTGGATTTTTGTTTTAGATTACGTCTCTCACAGTTGAAGTGTACCTGTGATAAAAATGACAGACCTCTACATGCTTTGTAAGTAGAAAAACCTGCAAAATCGGCAGTGTATCAAATATGCGAGATTATTCGGTCCCCTTGAACTTTGTGAAAGTTCAAGGGGGCCGAATACTTTCGCAAGGCACTGTATATATAGGTAGATTGATAGATAGATATACACTACATTACCAAAAGTATGTGGACACCTCAAGAATTGCATTTGGCGAAAGGCTCACGCATACTCAGGCTGACTGGCTCTTGCTCAGGCAAATGAGAAATAAGTGCACTCAGGCTATCCGGAAGGTCAAAAGTTAGTTACTTTAAGGAGCAGAAGTTCTGGAAAACGGTTAAAGGCCTGGAGAATTAACCCTCCTCCTCACAGCTGCCCATGTCCCTTAAAGTTAATGATGTGGTTGTTACTGACAAGAAGCACATGGCTGAGCTCTTTAATCACCACTTCATTAAGTCAGGATTCCTATTTGACTCAGCCATGCCTCCTTGCCCGTCCAACATTTACTCATCTCCCACCCCTTCTAATGTGACTATCCCCGATGCTTCTCCCTCTTTTTCCCGTGCCCCGCTACGAAGTTTCTCCCTGCAGGCAGTCACTGAGTCCGAGGTGATAAATGGCTCCTTAAACTTGACCCCCAAAAAAACATCTGGGTCAGATGGTTTAGACCCTTTCTTCTTTAAGGTTCCAGCCCCCATCATCACCGCCAAGCCTGTCTCTCCTTTCTGGGGAGGTTCCCATTGCTCGGAAGGCAGCCACGGTTCGTCCTTTATTTAAAGGGGGAGATCAAGCTGATCCTAACTATTATTTCTATTTTGCCCTGTTTATCAAAAGTGTTGGAAAACTTGTCAATAATCAACTGACTGTCTTTCTTGATGTCTATAGTATTCTCTCTATTATGCAATCTGGTTTCCACTGAGGTTATGGATGTGTCACTGCAACCTTAAAGGTCCTCAATGTTGTCACCATTGCCCTTGATTCTAAGCAATGTTGTGCTGTTATTTTTATTGACTTGGCCAAAGCTTTTGATACGGTAGACCATTCCAGTCTTGTGGAGTATTGGTGTCTCTGAGGGGTCTTTTGCCTGTTTTACTACCTCTCTCAAAAATTGCAGTGTATAAAGTCTGAGAATCTGCTGTCTCAGCCACTGCCTGTCACCAAGGGAGTACCCCAATGCTCAATCCTAGGCCCCACGCTCTTCTCAATTTACATCAACAGCATAGCTCAGGCAGTAGGAAGCTCTCTCATCCATTTATATGCAGATGATACAGTCTTATACTTATCTGGCTCCTCCCCGGATTTTGTGTTAAATGCTCTACAACAAAGCTTTCTTAGTGTCCAGCAAGCTTTCTCTACCCTTAACCTTGTTCTGAACACCTCCAAAACAAAGGTAATGTGGATAAGAATACCCCTCTCCCCACAGGTGTCATTACTACATCTGAGGGTTTAGAGCTTGAGGTAGTCACCTCATACAAGTACTTGGGAGTATGGCTAGACGGTACACTGTCCTTCACTCAGCACATATCAAAGCTGCAGGCTAAAGTTAAATCTAGACTTGGTTTCCTCTGTCATAATCGCTCCTCTTTCACCCCAGCTGCCAAACTAACCCTGTTTCAGATGACCATCCTACCCTTGCAAGATTACGGAGACATAATTTATAGATCGGCAGGTAAGGGTGCTCTCGAGCAGCTAGATGTTCTTTACCATTCAGCCATCAGATTTGCCACCAATGCTCCTTATAGGACACATCAGTGCACTCTATACTCCTCTGTAAACTGGTCATCTCTGTATACCCATTGCAAGACCCACTGGTTGATGCTTATTTATAAAACCCTCTTAGGCCTCACTCCCCTCTATCTAAGATATCTACTGCAGCCCTCATCCTCCACATACAACACCCGTTCTGCCAGTCACATTCTGTTAAAGGTCCCGAAAGCACACACCTCCCTGGGTCACTCCTCTTTTCATTTTGCTGCAGCTAACGACTGGAACGAGCTGCAACAAACACTCAAACGGGATAGTTTTATCCCAATCTCTTCATTCAATGACTCAATCATGGACACTCTTACTAACAGTTGTGGCTGCTTTGCGTGATGTATTGTTGTCTTTACCTTCTTGCCCTTTGTGCTGATGTCTGTGCCCAATAATGTTTGTACCATGTTTTGTGCTGCTACCATGCTGTGTTGTCATGTGTTACTGTGTTGTCTCTCTGGTCATGGTGTGTGTTTTGTCCTATATTTATTATTATTCCCGTTCCCGCAGAAAGACTTTTGCCTTTTGATTGGCCGTCATTGTAAATAATAATTTGTTCTTAACTGACTTGCCTAGTTAAATAAAGGTTAAATAAAAAAAAATAAAAACCTGCTAGTTGAACATCTCATTCCAAAATCATGAGCATTAATATGGAGTTAGTCCCCCCATGGCTGCTATAACAGCCGCCACTCTTCTGGGAAGGCTTTCCACTAGATGTTGTAACATTGCTGCGTGAATTTGTTTCCATTCAGCCTTAAGAACATTAGTGAGGTTGGGCACTGATTTTGGGCGATTAGGACTGGCTCACAGTCGGGCGTTCCAATTCATCCCAAAGGTGTTCGATGGGGTTGAGGTCAGAGCTCTGTGCAGGCCAGTCAAGATCTTCCACACCGATCTCGACAAACCATTTCTAGACCTCGATTTATGCACTGGGGCATTGTCATGCTGGAACAGGAAAGGGCCTTCCTCAAACCGTTGCCACAAAGTTGGGAGCACAGAATCCTCTAGAATGCCACTGTATGCAGCGTTGTATGCAGCGTTAAGATATCACTTCACTGGAGCTAAGGAGCCTAGACCGATCCATGGAAAACAGCCCCAGACCATTATTCCTCCTCCATCAAACTTCACAGTTGGCACTATGCATTCGGGCAGGTAATGTTTTCCTGGCATCCGCCAAACCCAGATTTGTCCGTCGGACTGCCAGATAGTGAAGCGTAATTCATCACGCGTTTACACTGCGCCAGAGTCCAATGGTGGCGAGCTTTACACCACGCCAGCCGACGCTTGGCATTGTGCATGGTGATCTTAGGCTTGCGTGCGACTGCTTCGCCATCAAAACCCATTTCATGAAGCTCCCGACGAACAGTTTTGTGCTGAAGTTGCTTACAGAGTGTTGGAACCTAGGACAGATGCGCTTTTTATGCGCTTCAGCACCCAGTGGTCCCGTTCTGTGAGCTTGTGTGGCCTACCACTTCACGGCTGAGCCGCTGTTGCTCCTAGACATTTCCACTTCACAATAACAGCACTTACAGTTGACTGGGGCAGCTCTAGCAGGGCAGAAATTTGACGAGCTGACTTGTTGGAAAGGTGGCATCCTATGACGGTGCCACGTTGAAAGTCACTGAGCTCGTCAATAAGGCCATTCTACTGCCAATATTTGTCTATGGAGATTGCATGGCTGGGTGCTTGAGTTTATACACCTTTCAGTAATGGGTGTGGCTGAATTAGCCGAATCCACTCATTTGAAGGGGTGTCCACATACGTTTGTATATATAGTGTTCATGCACAAGGAATGCAAGCGGCCTTCATGAATATTTGATGAATGCAGATCTATACAGGTAGATCTTAATCAGATCCCTATGTGGCAAGCAGAGAGGAGTAGAGTGGGTGTTATACATACAGTCACCGCACAGGCAGGAGAGCAGCAGGCATATGGGTGGGGGAACCCAGTGCCCTGCAAATGCCAGACTTAGTAACGGACACTCTATGACAAGGGCCAAGGTCGTGTGTGTGTGTGTGTGTGTGAGAGAGAGGGAGAGAGAGACTGTGTCTGTTTATGCAACAGTGTATTGATCTGTGAGAAGACCGGTGCAGTGATGCAGAGTGTAACATGCTAAGGAAATGGATGTGCCAATACCTCACTGACAGGACATGGGTGTTTTCTGGTTTATGCTGTACTTTACCTGACTGAGAGATGCACTATTCAACATGTTCTACCCAATGACGCCCCAGGTGTTCCAAGACATTGGTGAGGAATGATTGTAGAAAATGTCATTATAGATTTTAGACTACACTTTTCCTCATAGTGTTACGGTGCTTCTAGCAACCCCTTGTCATAGATAAGAAATGCGCATGAAGAAAAACGCAAATGTATCTTCGTTATAGCCTGACATCAAAACAGATTTTTCCCAGGATTCCGTATGGTTTAACCAGGCTTTCTCTCTTATGTAGTGGGGGAAAATCACTACATCAAAACCCCTGCTGCTACTGTCATTTTAGACGCTTTTTGGCGCTTAGCCTATTTCCCTTCTCCCCCTCTCTCCATACTGTGAGTTGCTTTATTTTCTACACATCCGACCTTCAGTACATCTCGTCATTGAGGGAGGCAAAACAAAGCAACAAATCAATTGGGGAAGGCATACTGGGGATCCATTTCATTCAGATTGACACCCCAAGGCTAACATCGGCCGGCGTGACTGTTTTTAATAGTGTACACGGGAGAGCCAATTCCGTCTCACCACAGTATATATTATAATAATGCTCCAGTAAAACCACCTGAAACAAAGATTGCTGAACAAATTTCAATTTCACGCTGTTAACACGTTTCATGTGGAGCCTTATGGATATAAATATATATATATTGTGGTCATGTATTGCGTATTTGCATAAGTTTCGACACCCACGGTGGGAAAGATGTCATGCAGTACAGGCTACTGTATAAATGGTCCCACCATAAACGGAACATACGAGCTAATGAAGCCTTTCTAAGGCCTCTATAGATGTTTTTAGAAATGATGCATAAGTCAATGTCATGCTATACAAAGGGTTGCAAACACTTGTGCCACATTTGACCAAGGAACAGATATTTCATAACACCCTTTGTGTAGTATAATCAATAGTGCTTATGAAGATTTTATGAATGCTCTATAAAGCCTTTATGTGTTGTTGGACAGGGGAGTATGCTCCAGTAAGTCTTTATATATTGTTGGACAGAGGAGTATGCTCCAGTAAGTCTTTATATGTTGTTGGACAGAGGAGTATGCTCCAGTAAGTCTTTATATGCTTTTGGACAGAGGAGTATGCTCCAGTAAGTCTTTATATGTTGTTGGACAGAGGAGTATGCTCCAGTAAGGATCTCTTACTCAGTTTCTGGAGGTCTGTAGACTTTCACTCCAATTGCAATGAACCTACTACCCTTCTACCCTGTTGTGATGAATCTTGCTGGAACTGGTATTGAATTAGCACTCTCTTTCATTTAGTATAGATTAGAAGATCACAATGCACGAGTGAAATACTGTAGACTCTGGAACAATAGACTGGAATAATTGATGAAATGTCTATTTGAGGCTCTGGGTCAACTATACAGATCCTATAGATGGGTTGGCTGACAACGCGCATCGTTGGGGCTGAAATCCGTGTGATGTTATGATTATGAGCGGTCAGATAACTAAACAACAGTGACAAAAAGCTGCAATGTGGGGAATCTTAGGTGGCTCATTTCAGCTAGTTCTTGATACCAGCAACATAACAAGGTATTTGAGAGACAACAATTGCTCATTGTGCACAGTTATGTTTTCAAAAAACATTTGGAGACGAAATATACTTTACATGTTGTCAACAATCTAAGCCAACCCCTTCTGTTTTGCCACTAAACAACCAACCCGTCTATGTAACCTTCCTGCAAAGATATTAGAAACGGAGGAGATAAGAATCTCAGCAGGAAATGTATGGAGAAATGCATAACGCTCTGCCCAGCAGTTTCCACAAATCACGTTGTCATGCTGTGTCGCGCGGTTGCTAAGCTAATCGTCACGCAATACTTTCTAAAATTCAGGTTACGAGTCAAGAAGGGAATTACTCTTTTCACGGTGCAATACTGAAGTAACATTTTTGTAGCAGGTTAGGAGTACTTACGCAGCAGTAAGTAAACCTTACAAGTAAACCTGATATTTGACTTAATGTAAGGGTGAGCTTCTTCACGTAATTCGTTCTCATGTTGTGTTTTTGTGCTAGCTAGCGCCCAATTAACTCCTTGGAGAGATCTCCTTGTCGGAGTGTACCCAGAATGCACCGGGCAGCCCATTGACGATATAGGGGCAACGTAGTTTTCAAAGTGCCATCCTCATCTTCCAATTGACCCTTTGCTAAGCCCTCCATGGTTACTGTTGCAACCTCGGAGAACATGTCCCCCTTCTAACCACTGGCAAAATCCACTCACAATGATCTCAAACTGTTTTTAATACGCAATTACATTTAAATTAAACACAGACTAACCCTACTTAATCAGGAAACTCTTGGATATGTTGTGGTGGACTGTCATTGGAATTGCTTCACGGTAACCTGCTAAAATTGTTTGTAGTGTGGCTAGCCAGTGTCAGCATGTAGTCAAAGCTAGCTACAACCACTTTTGGAGTAAACTAGTGCTCTCAAATCCTTTTCTGATGACGACAGTAGATGGGAGTTGTATTAATAACATGGCTAACATAGCTAGCTAACGTATATTAAGTGGCTAGCTAGCTAGCTTTAGCAACGTTTGGTGGTCAATGATGTCTGAGCTAGCAAACCATGTAACAAATGTATAATTTCAGATTCGAAAAATACTCCCAACAGGCTCTGCATTTTAGGAATCACGGTAGCAAGTACTCCTGTTGCACTGTTCAATTATTTAGCCATTAAAAAAGAAATAATTCTAATTAAGAAAATGATCTGTTTTTCCCACTTCCCTCACTGCTTTCATGTGTTTCAAACATGAGTTTAAGCTTGCCTGAGGTGTCAGACTTGACAACAGTTGCTGTCAATTGGAACTCTAGATTGGTTGGCCAAAATTCTGTGTTGGGGCTAAGCGAAGGGTCCATTGGCCCATTATACTCTCCATGTTGGGGGAGAGAGAGAGGGAATGCGAGAGAAAGAGGGTTTATTGAACATGTTCTGATCTCACAAATAAATCACTGTTGGGAGCATATCAGTTGCGGACATTGTTTCATATTTTTCAGTATTCTCAGTTCTCTCTTGACACTTTGTGAAGAGCTCTTTTGAGAGGCCAATTTCAAGTCGCATAAGAAAGTACAAAAATGCATGACAGTAGTATTTCAAGTGCTTATGTTCAATAAACCCTCTTTCTCTCGCATTCCCTCTCTCTGCCTCTAAACTCAACATGCAGTCAAACATCAACGATTACTCACTGCTGCAGTAGCAAAACCTCTGTCATAAATGTCTCATCAGCGGTGTCACTGATGTCAGAATTCTCTCTTCAGTTCCAGGAACTCGAGTGCTGGCCACCGGAGGGGCTTCTTCTAACAAGGACATTCTGCAGGTTGGTGGTGTTGATAACCGTCTCATGTTTTTATAAACTCTCTTTTTGGCTTTTTCTATCCCCTACAAATGGTTTATTTATAACCCCAGTTTTTCAAAGGCGCTACTGTGTGGTTTGGATCAAAACGCACGCGCACACACACACACACACACACACACACACACACACACACACACAGTAGCTGATTACAGTATGTGTGCTGTCCTCAGGTTGCGGCGTGAAGCTAATGCCATCTGACTGCCATGTCTCCTGCAGGGCCACACAGCTGTGTTTGAGGCCTTGTGATTCGTGTAACCCCGGCTGACCTCTCTCTCCATACATTAGGCCCTGTGTGTGTTCTCATGGCCCCTTTGTTGTGCTCAGCCCAGCACACCCCATGCATTTACAATGTGCTCCCCCTCAAGCAAGACACTTGGCTACAGTCCCTTCACTATATTTGTGTGGGTGTTGTGGGCGGCATCAGTTTCGATGATATTGACATGATGCAGTATTGGAAATGGAGCCATTAGAATGCGTTGCCATGCCAAGCCCCTGTGGAACAGACATTTGTTATGTATTCATATTCTCTCTCTGATGATGTTGTTACATGTTAGAAATATTTTGACGCTACAGATGTTTTGTTTGCCGTCTAATTATTTTTTTATTACAAAACATAATGTTGTATCGCTTCACGCCTTAACAAGGTTATTCCCTGATGAGTGGCAAGGTAATGAAATTAGAGCGCTGCAAAATTGTGTATGTTTTACACTCTAAGTGAGTGGAAATGGAATCAATCGGCCTCAAAACAGGAAACAATAACCATGAGGAAACTGTATGCTCTTTTGTTCCTTTGTTTCGTTTCTTGTTTCGAGGGAAATGGATGAAAATGATAGCCTTCTATCCTCTCTGCAGTGTTTAGAGATCTTATTTAAGCCACCACTAACCTGTGTAAATACAGATACATCAGATACATTAGACATTGTTTTCTATATTACGGACAGTGACTCATCATGTAACATTTGCAGACAGTAATATTTCCAATAGCATGCGGTGCCATTCCTCTTCTTCCATACTCAGGTGCTATCTGACGTGTTCGATGCTCCCGTGTACACCATTGACGTGGCCAACTCTGCCTGTCTAGGCTGTGGCTACAGGGCCCTGCAAGGTGAGTAAGACTGACATATACAACAGAGTTTCTGCAACGCTGGCCCCGGAGAGCTGCGATCCTGGGTGTGCAGGTTTTTGTTCCAGCCCAGCACCAATACCCCTGCTTTAAATCATCAACTAATCTTGGTCTTTGGTCTGAACCATAATAGCGGATTCAGCTGGTGTTACTGCAGGGCTAGAACAAAAGACTGCGCTTGCAGTAGCTCTCCAGGACCGGAGTTGAAGAACGCTGCTATAGGAACCATTATGGAGATACATGTACAGAGTGACTCATGCTGTTATTCAATATAATTTCCTGCCTACTTTGTTCCTTTGGTATATTAGCATTCTTTTGTGTTCAGCCGATTCCTCCATCTGATGGAGTTTAGAGGGCACCCATGTTGGATATGTTTATGCTGGACATTAAAAGGATGTCCAGTCATTCACTCACATGTTCATCTGGAAGTGTACTAAATTAATACAAATGAAAACATTTTCCTCAGTGAATTCTCTTGAACTTTGACACTTCAAAGGCTTAAGCCAGCATGGAACCGGCATACAGAAAAGATCAAGCGGTTAATAATTCTAAGAGCCCATTTTTTTGCAGCATCAAATAATCTGAAGAAGTCTTTGCTTCTAAGTGTAAAATAAACAATTTTGGCATTTCAAACACTAGGCAGGGCTATATCATAGAAGCTGCATTCAAACAGTAAGACAAATGTGTGCATTTCATTGAATATTTGGATTGATGTTCTGTTTGTGCAGCTGACATGTTTTGTCATAATAATCAATTGATTAGTCTGATTCATGGGGATTTCTGGGCATGAATTTTGTCATCTGGAAGTTTGATCAATGGGATCGATTGGCTCTCATTGCCCCATTATCATAAAGATGAAATGGTATTTCCTTCCCCAAAATCGAATGTATGTACAGTAGCAGACCTGGGTTCAAATCATATTTGTTGTTTCAAATACACTAGCTGCTCTTGATTGAGCTCACCTGAGGAAATGGACCCAATGGAATATTCCCAAAAGTTCAAACCCCGCCCATCTGGCACTCCAGGCAGGCGCAATCAAATACTCAACGTAGATTAAAGACAAGTACTATTTGAATCCATGTCTGAATCATCTGACGTACGTACAGCAGGAAAGACAAAAGACAGTCAACACTTAGTAATCCTTTGTCAGTTGGTCACAGCATTTAAATGTCAGCGAGAGGAATTTAATGTCTTAGCATTTAATAAATGGCATTGAATCGATGGCTTTTTAGAGATTAGCACTCCTAAATTAGGCTTTAATTATTATTTTATTATGCATACTTGTTTTGCGGTCTCAACTTTCACCAATGTTTTCCCGGTTTCCATAAACACTGCTTATGCGCCTCGAATACCTTTTAATGGAAGTCAAAACTCGCAAGTGGAATGCATCCGCTTGGTTGTTTTCCCTTCCATTGTGTGAGTGTGTTTTCCTCAGAACGTTCATGTATAATCATGCATTCACATCGATCGTCAATTATACTTAATGAAAACCTATTAATGTTTCGACCAGACTTGGATGGGTTGTATTATTATTTGTTTTTTCCAATACTTTGGGTCTTTGATTGAGTCTGCCTAGAGTGCCCTGCCCGATTTGCACTTTTAAGATGATTCCATTGGTTCGGTCATGTCAGGCAAGCTTAATCGAGCGCAGATAAAGTACGAAAGAAAGTGAATACCATCTGAACCCAGGTGTGGTTTCAATGTACCAATCCACAGTGTGAGGCAATTACAACACTGCTCAAAGATCTAGCTCGTGTTACAATGGCCAAAACACGAAACAATTCAACACTGAAGGCTTGAATCTCCTCATTAGCGATACTCTATATAGAGATTATGAATGAGGGAGGAAGATATATGATTTATGAGTAGCTTAGAGGCAGATAGACAAAACAGTATAACAAAGCCAGAGAAATGTACGGCATGTGTTTGATTAATCAGGCCTTTTGCTTCACCACCAGTCTAATCATTAGATCTTGTCATAAGTTTCTCATAAAAAAAGAATGCCTGCGGAGATGATGTTGACGAGAGCTCATCTCTTCACACTGTTAATTAAACAATAAAGAATGAAGTGTCTCTGCGTCCTCCTCTCCCCCACTTCGCAAACACCAGGCCCTGCGCGACGCAATACATGGTCTGGGGGGAACAGAGACAGAGCCGCTGTTCTAGGTCCTACGACGACAACCAAAGTCCACTTTCATTACATGCAGTGCTCAGTTTGAATCGCTTGTCATTGTTTATTATATTCCAGAGACGGGAAGCAGGGCGGGGGTGGAGGGTCTGAATCTGGGGGATAGTGGGTTGGGTCGAGCAGGTGTGGGGGTGGGGTGGGGTGGGGTGGGGGGGGTGGGGGGTAGGTAGGTAATGTGCTTCTCCAGTGTAATTCCTATGCTGAGTGATCTCATTAATATTAGTATTTCTGTCATGTTTTAGGGTGACGGGGAGACAGTTCCTGTATGTTGTTGACAGGCCGGGCTTTTTGGCCTCGTTTTAGATTCCACGCCAGGGACCGAGGCTTAGAAACTAACCAATAAATACGTCTCTAAAATGTAGCCCGGATGGAACCTGACTTCATTCAATAAGTCTGCCAAGACCAATTGCCTCCTCGTCTTCGGGACGGTTGAAATGAAGCACTCTGTCTTTTTTGGCAGAAACACATGCGAGTGCATGTGCGAGCACACACAAATGAAGCCTATCGAGCGGAGAAAGGAATTGTTCTATGCCGTGTTTTGGCTTGAGTCAAATGTTGGATGTCGTGCCACAGTTTCTCAGCCATGGCTCACTAGGTACAGCTAAGTAAATACATGGATTTTTGATTACCAGCCTATGAGTGAACTGGGTCTGGGGCTTGGATAAGTAGCACTTAAGCACAGCAGGCCTCCATAATTCTTGCATAAATGTCATGTGACTTGCAACATAAATATTGACTTAACGAAGCATTCGCCCCAATTTTCATTGACCCACTTAGCCATCCATGTTGAATCATGTAAACTAACTGATGTAGAATAATGCTATATATGTATGATGCATATAATGGCCCATAAAATACACCACAGCAATATTTCCATCTTGCCTTCCTTACTTAACTACAAATGTCAAACAAATTTGATGTACGTATTTGATGTTTTTCCTTTCATAAGTGACATATTCTTTGGAGATTGCGTTGTCAGATCTGAGCTGAAAATGTCAGTTTCAATGATGGAAGAGAAAATAAATTGAGTCTGGAAAGCCACAGTGATTATGGCATTGTTCTACACAGCCTAGACCACGATACGTTAAAACAATATCCCTGCACCCAATAACCTGGCGTCAAATGTCAAGAGCATTCAGAGTCAACAGATATCGTAGAGACAAGCTATTCGACTCCTGCAGAAAAGGTCAGCGGTGCCGTAATGTCTTACGCAAGCGACCGCTGACATCGTGACCAATTTAGACCCGAAACCTTTCTTCCTTACACCTTCACTGAACTTAAACACAAACTATAGAGCTTCTTCTCTTCATACAGTGTCCTTCAGAAACACTGAGCTTAAACACTATACAGCTTCTCTTCAAACAGTGTCCTTCAGAAACACTGAGCTTAAACACTATGCACCTTCTTGTCACACAGTATCCTTCAGAAACACTGAGCTTGGGCTCCCGAGTGGCGCAGCGGTCTAAGGCACTGCATCTTACTGCTAGAGGCGTCACTACAGACCCTGGTTCGATTCAAGGCTGTATCACAATCGGCCGTGATTGCGAATCCCAAAGGCCAACGCACAATTGGCCCAGCGTCGTCCGGGTTAGGGTTTGGCCGGGGTTGGCCGTCATTGTAAATAAGAATTTGTTCTTAACTAACTTGCCTAGTAAAATAAAGGTTAAAAAACAACAAACAAAAAACCCCACTATGTAGCTGCTTCACACAGCGTCCTTCAGAAACACTGAGCTTAAACACTTTACAGCTTCTCTTCACAGAGTCCTTCAGAAACACAGCTTAAACACTATACAGCTTCTCTTCACACAGTGTCCTTCATAAACACTTTACAGCTTCTCTTCACAGTGTCCTTCAGAAACACTGAGCTTGCAATCATATTACAAGCTTTCTCATCCATTTATATGCAGATGATAGTCTTATACTCAGCTGGCCCCTCGCTGGATTTTGTGTTAAACTCTCTACAACAAAGCTTTCTTAGTGTCCAACAATCTTTCTCTGCCCTACAAAAAAAAAGGTAATGTGGTTCGTTAAGAAGAATGCCCCCCTCTCCCCACCGTTGTGATTACTACCTCTGAGGGTTTAGAGCTTGAGGTAGTCACCTTATACAAGTACTTGGGAGTATAACTAGACGGTACACTGTACTTCTCTCAGCACATATCCAAGCTGCAGGCTAAAGTTAAATCTAGACTTGGTTTCCTCTAACACAATCGCTCCTCCTTCACCCCAGCTGCCAAACTAACCCTGATTCAGATGACCATCCTACCCATGCTAGATTAAGGAGACGTAATTCATAGATCGGCAGGTAAGAGTGCTCTCGAAGAGCTAGATGTTCTTTACCATTCTGCCATCAGATTTGCCACCAATGCTCCTTATAGGACACATCACTGCACTCTATACTCCTCTGTAAACTGGTCATCTCTGTATACTTGGCGCAAGACCCACAGGTTGATGCTTATTTATAAAACCCTCTTAGGCCTCACTCCCCCCTGTCTGAGATACCTACTGCAGCCCTCATCCTCAACATACAACACCTGTTCTGCCAGTCACATTCTGTTAAATGTCCCGAAAGCACACACCTCCCTGGGTCGCTTCTCTTTTCATGTCGCGGCTGCTAGCGACTAGAACGAGCTACACAAAGCACTAAAACTGGACAGTTTTATCTCCATCTCTACATTCAAAGACTCAATCATGGACACTCTTACTGACAGCTGTGGCTGCTTCGCCTGATGTATTATTGTCTACCTTCTTGCCCTTTGTGCTGTTTGTGCCTAATAATGTTTTGTGCTGCTACCATATTGTGCTACCATATTGTCCGTATTGTGCAGTGTCACTACCGTGTTGTCGTCATGTTGTGTTGCTACCATGCTGTGTTGTCGTCTTAGTTCTCTCTTTATGTAGTGTCTCTCGTGTCATGATCTGTTTTTTGTTCAACATTTACATTTTTTATAAAAAGCCCCTGTCCCCGCAGGAGGCCTTTTGCCTCTTGGTAGGCCGTCATTGTAAATAAGAATTTGTTCTTAATTGACTTGCCTCGTTAAATATAGGTAACAAATATTAATAAAATGACATGTGGTCGAAGCGACCTAACCTTTTCCTTGATGATTCCCTATTGATGTTTTAGCATTTATACAAAGCTATCTATCATGACACAAGGCGAGAACCAGATGCAGATGGTTGGAGTCTTACAATATTTATTAATCCAGTAGGGGAAGGCAAGAGACTTGTTGTGGACAGGCAAAAGTGTCCAAACCAGTTCAGAGTTTAAAAGGTACCGAAGGGCAGGCAGAATCAAGATCAGGCAGGCGGGAAAGAAGTCTAGAGTCAGGCAGGGGTCAAAACCAGGAGGACTATCGAAAAGAGAATAGCAAAAGGAGTATGGGAAAACACGCTGGATGACTTGACTAACATACAAGACGAACTGGCACAGAGAGAAAGGAAACACAGGGATAAATACAATGGGGAAACAAGTGACACCTGGAGGAGGTGGAGACAATAAAGAGGACAGGTGAAATTGATCAGGGTGTGACACTATGTGTGTAATCGTATGTATGGAAACATTTATTCTAGGAGGTGGGATATATTGCTTAAGTAAAAACTTACTTTGGCACTTGAAATGTAATTCTCATTTTTCGGATGTGGAAGCAATATATTCCACCTCCTAGAATAAATGTTTCCATACATACGATTACACACACAAACAAGCACACACAATATACATACATGCATGCATACATGTATACATACAGTACCAGTCAAAAGCTTGGACACACCTACTCATTCAAGGGTTTTACTTTATTTTTACTACTTTCTAGATTGTAGAATAATAGTGAAGACATCAAAACTATGAAAGAACACATATGGAATCATGTAGAAACCAAAACAGTGTTGCCACATATGCTGAGCACTTGTTGGCTGCTTTTCCTTCACTCTGAGGTCCAACACATCCAAAACCACCTAAATTGGGTTGAGGTCGGGTGATTGTCGAGACCAGGTCATTTGATGCAGCACTCCATCACGCTCCTTCTTGGTAAAATAGCCCTTACAGCCTGGGGGCGTGTTGGGTCATTGTCCTGTTGAAAAACAAAAGATAGTCCCACTAAGTGCAAATCAGATGGGATGGCATATCACTGCAGAATAAATAAATCACAGACAGTGTCACCAGCAAAGCACTACCACACCATCACACCTCCTTCTACAAGCTTCACGGTGGGAACCACACATGCAGAGATTTTTCCGTTTATCTTCCCTGCGTCTCACAAAGACATGGCGGTTGTAACCAAAAATCTAAAAAGGTCTAATGTCCATTGCTCGTGTTTCTTGGCCCGAACAAGTCTCTTCTTCTTATTGATGTCCTTTTAGTAGTGGTTTCTTTGCAGCAATTCGACCATGAACCGGCAGGGTAGCCTAGTGGTTAGAGCGTTGGACTAGTAACTGGAAGGTTGCAAGTTCAAACCCCCGAGCTGACAAGGTACAAATCTGTCGTTCTGCCCCTGAACAGGCAGTTAACCCACTGTTCCTAGGCCGTCATTGAAAATAAGAATTTGTTCTTAACTGACTTGCCTAGTTAAATAAAGGTAAAATAAAATACAAGTATAAATGAAGGCCTGATTCACACAGTCTCCTCTGAACAGTTGATGTTGAGATGTGTCTGTTACTTGAACTCTGTGGAACATTTATTTGGACTGCAATTTCTGAGGCTGGTAACTCTAATGAGCTTATCCTCTGCAGTAGAGGATAACTCTGTGACTTCCTTTCCTGTGGTGGTCCTCATGAGAGCCAGGCTCATCATAGCGCATGATGGTTTTTGCGACTGCACATTCAAAGTTCTTGACATTTTCCAGATTGACTGACCTTCATGTCTTAAAGTAATGATGGACTGTCATTTCTCTTTTTTGAGCTGTTCTTGCTATAATATGGACATGGTCTTTTACCAAATAGGGCTATCTTCTGTTTACCACCCCTACCTTGTCACAACACAACTGATTGGCTCAAACGCATTAAGGAAAGACATTCTACAAATTAACAAGGCATACCTGTTAATTGAAATGCATTCCAGGTGACTACCTTATGAAGCTGGTTGAGAGAATGCCAAGAGTGTGCAAAGCTGGCAAGGCAAAGGTTGGCTACTTTTAAGAATATCAAATATATTTTCTGATTTGTTTACACTTTTTTGGTTACTACATGATTCCATATGTATTATTTAATAGTTTTGACGTCTTCACTGTTATTCTACAATGTAGAACATTTAGAAATAAAGAAAAACCCTTGAATGAGTAGGTGTATCCAAACTTTTGACTGGTACTGTACATACAGTTGAAATCAGAAGTTTACATACACTTAGGTTAGAGTTATTGAAACTATTTTTTCAACCACTCCACAATTTTCTTATTAACAAACAATAGTTTTGGCAAGTCGGTTAGGTCATCTACTTTGTGCATGACACAATTGTTTACAGACAGATTATTTCACTTATAATTCACTGTATATACAGTTGACGTCGGAAGTTTACATACACCTTAGTCAAATACATTTTAAGTTTACATACACTCAATTAGTATTTGGTAGCATTGCCTTTAAATTGTTAACTTGGGTCAAACATTTCAGGTAGCCTTCCACAAGCTTCCAACAATAAGTTGTGTGAATTTTGGCCCATTCATCCTGACGGAGCTGGTGTAACTGAGTCAGGTTTGTAGGCCTCCTTGCTCACACACGCTTTTTCAGTTCTGCCCACACATTTTCTATAGGATTGAGGTCAGGGCTTTGTGATGGCCACTCCAATACCTTGACTTTGTTGTCCATTTTGCCACAACTTTGGAAGTATGCTCGAGGTCATTGTCCATTTGGAAGACCCATTTGCGACCAAGCTTTAACTTCCTGACTGATGTCTTGAGATGTTGCTTCAATATATCGAAATCATTTTCCTGCCTCATGATGCCATCTATTTTGTGAAGTGCACCAGTCACTCCTGCAGCAAAGGACCCCACAACATGATGCTGCCACCCCCGTGCTTCACAGTTGGGATGGTGTTCTTCGGCTTGCAAGCTTCCCCCTTTTTCCTCTCAATGTAACAATGGTTATTATGGCCAAACAGTTCTATTTTTGTTTCATCAGACCAGAGGACATTTCTCAAAAATGTAAAATATTTGTCCCCATGTGCAGTTGCCAACCGTAGTCTGGCTTTTATATGGCGGTTTTGGAGCAGTGGCTTCTTCCTTGCTGAGCGGCATTCCAGGTTATGTCGATATATGACTCCTTTTACTGTGGATATAGATACTTTTGTACCTGTTTCCTCCAGCATCTTCACAAGGTCCTTTGCTGTTGTTCTGGGATTGATTTGCACTTTTCTCACCAAAGTATTTTCATCTCTAGGAGACAGAACGCGTCTCCTTCCTGAGCTGTATGGCGGCTGCGTGGTCCCATGGTGTTTATACTTGCATACTATTGTTTGTACAGATGAACGTGGTACCTTCAGGCGTTTGGAAATTGCTCCCAAGGATGAACCAGACTTGTGGAGGTCTACAATTCTTTTTCAGGTCTTGGCTGATTTATTTTGATTTTGATTTTCCCATGATGTCAAGCAAAGAGGCACTGAGTTTGAAGGTAGGCCTTGATGTACACCTCAAATTGACTCAAATGGTGTCAATTAGCCTATCAGAAGCTTCTGAAGCCGTGAAATAATTTTCTGGAATTTTCGAAGCTGTTTAAAGGCACAGTCAATTTAATGTATGTGAACTTCTGACCCACTGGAATTGTGATACAGTGAATTATAAGTGAAATAATCTGTCTGTAAACAATTGTTGGAAAAAGTAGATGTTCCTACCGACTTGCTAAACTATAGTTTGTTAACAAAGTTGTGGAGTAGTTGAAAAACAAGTTTTATTGACTCCAACCTAAGTGAACCTAGGTGAAATATTTACTTTGGCTGTCTCCTGAGTGTGTGTGGGGTACGTGACCGTTAGTGTTTCTCTCACTT
This sequence comes from Oncorhynchus kisutch, assembly GCF_002021735.2. Lineage (NCBI taxonomy): Eukaryota > Metazoa > Chordata > Actinopteri > Salmoniformes > Salmonidae > Oncorhynchus > Oncorhynchus kisutch. Next base: position 70,288,918 of record NC_034184.2, read on the forward strand.
TCCATGCTTTTAACAGGTTTATGTGATAGATATGTTCCGTGGGCCGTCGGATCCAATAAATAACTACTCCTGTTCTCTCCAGTACTTCATATGGTCCTTTCCATGTGGCTAGTAGTTTGAACTCTGTCGTGGGGACCAGCACTAACACCTTTTCTTCCGGTTGAAATTCCCTAAGGGTAGCCTGCCTGTTATAAGTTTGCCGCTGGTGCCCTTGTGCTTGTCTCATGTGCTCTCTGACGATTGGCATGACTGTGGCTATCCGGACTTGCATTGCCGTGGCATGCTCTATAACACTAGTATACGGGGTGGATTGGTGCTCCCAGGTTTTCCGTGCGATGTCTTAAGATTCCCTGGGGGTGCCTCCCATATACCAGCTGAAAGTGGGAAAACCCCAGCGAGGCTTGGGGAACCTCTCTAATGGCAAACATCAGATACGGCAACATGCAATCCCAGTGCAGTTCAATCTCTCAACTTGCCTGTCCATCTGAGGATGGTAAACCGATGTCAACTGTTTCACCTGCCACAATTTACAAAGGTCCGCCATAAGGCGGGACATAAAGGGGGTTCCCTGGTCAGTAAGGAACTCCTTTGGAACCCCTACCCTGGTGAACAGGAGCACTAATTCCATGGCAATATTTTGGAAGCCATCGTCCGAAGGGGAATGGCTTCTGGGTAGCGAGTGGCATAATCTAGAATGACCAGAATGTATTGGTGCCTTCTGGCGGATTTGGGTAGTGGACCTACTATATCCATCGCTATCCTCTCAAATGGTGTTTAGATTATTGGGAATGGCGCTAGCGGGCTTCTAACAGCTGGTCGGGGAGCTGTTAACTGGCACTCCGGCCACTCCCCACAATGCCGAGCCACTTCAGCCTGAATTCCTGGCCAATAAAACCTCCTTACAATCCGGTCTCAGGTTTTATCGATACCAAGTTGTGCCCATGAGTTAGATCCAGTACTGTCCTCTGGTACCGGATTGGGACCAACAACTGCTCCACCACATCAATCCCTATTTTTTACACTCTGTACCAAACCCTTTTTCATGATGAAGTGGGGAAACTATTAGGCAACTACAGGTTCCATCATTTATGGGAGTACCATCTATGACCTGCACATCTGCTCTGGCTTGCTGCAGGGTTGGATCTGGGTTTTGGGCCGTCCTGCCTTTGGGTATTTGCAGCTGGTAAATGAGCCCTAATTTGGTCCTGTGATTCCCTTTAGGCCTCTTAACTCCCGGGTGTTTCTCTCTTGCTCCTCTCTGAACAGCTAGTTGGTGTGGTGCTGGACCTGTAATGTGTCCTGATACATTCACATTGCATCCTGATGAGCTATTTGTTGAGCTCTAGTTGCCTCTTGTTGGGCGGCCACCGCTTGTAACAGGGCCTGTATGGCTCCCTCCATACTCATTTTCCCCGAGCAATCTGTCCGAACCAAACAAAGCCACAAAAAAAGCCTGACTCCCCTTTGGAGTGCTAACTGAACATGTTTTTTTCCTCTACCTAACCAGCGGTATGGTTAGTCCATATGCCCGCATTCTCCACCACATGTGACAAACCTCTTCAAGATTAGGAGAATTTGTCACAAATTAAGCGGGAAACCGTCACCAAAATCATCCGAAGAATGAGAGGACTTTAGAACAGGACAGTACCTGCGTGTTTGTTTCTCCGTCCTGGTCCACGCAGGCCACATGCGAGGTCAAGGGATAGCATTCCCCTTGCTTCTGGGAATTGTAGTTTTGGCAGCCGGCCATTTTGTGATCTGTAGTTTTGATCGGGGTGGCCATTTTAGTGAGAGGCCAGAGCCTGTTTATTAGTTCTGCTCTCACATATCTGCCATTTATCACTCGACCCCCTTCTTTGCCACATTAGTATTACATGTTTAATACCCAATGGATAAATACAGTATCTATGATGTACCCATTTTCAGCAATTCTTTGCCATAGGTTTTTTTACCTAGGTGATACACATTGTATTGTGATGTACCCCTTTTCAAGGATTGGTTGCCATTTGACTAACTTTTAACACAGTGGTATTTGATGTTTTTCTGTAAACTGAATCCACTTTTTGTTTGCCAGGACTTGTTGCTGAATCAGGAGTGTCCTTCGCTGAGGCAGTGAGAAAAGCCCCAGAAGCCCAGCTAGCAGTGACCCCAACACCTGGAGCTGACAAGGTACAGCAGCACAACCCAATACAGCTCAGCAGCTCTCTCACTCTCTCTTTCCTTCTCATTCTCTCTACCGCTCCCCCTCCCTCTCGCTAAGTCAACACTGCCTCTTGGTTGTGATCAGCATTTATTCATATTGGGAATCTGTTTCTAAATATGCCCTCTTGCACATATAGTGGCAAGAAAAAGTATGTGAACCCTTTGGAATTACCTAGAATTCTGCATAATTAGTCATAAAATTTGATCTGATCTAAGTCACAACAATAGACAAACACAGTCTGCTTAAACTAATAACACACAAACAATTATACTTTTTCATGTCTTTATTGAACACACTGTGTAAACATTCACAGTGCAGGGTGGGAAACGTTTGTGAACCCTTGGTTTTAATAACTGGTTGACCCTACTTTGGCAGCAATAACCTCAACTAAACGTTTTCTGTAGTTGCGGATCAGACTTGCACAATGGTCAGGAGACATTTTGGACCATTCCTCTTTACAAAACTGTTTCAGTTCAGCAATATTGTTGGGATGTCTGGTGTGAACCACTCTCTTGACGTCATGCCACACCATCTCAATCGGGTTGAGGTCAGGACTCATATTTCTTCTGTTGAAGCCATTCTGTTGTTGATTTACTTCTGTGTTTTGGGTCGTTGTCCTGTTGAATCACCCAACTTCTGTTGAGCTTCAATTGGAGGACCGATAGCCTCACATTCTCCTGCAAAATGTCTTGATAAACCTGTGAATTCATTTTTCCGTCGATGATAGCAAGCTGTCCAGGCCCTGAGGCAGCAAAGCAGGTCCAAACCATGATGCACCCTTCACCCTACGTTACAGTTGGGATGAGGTTTTGATGTTGTTGTGTGTTCCTTCCAAACAACTCAACTTTAGTTTAATTTGTACACAGAATATTTTGCCAGTAGCGCTTTGGAACATCCAGACGCTCTTTTACGAACTTCAGATGTGCAGCAATGTTTTTTTAGACAGCAGTGGCTTCTTCCGTGGTGTCCTCCCATGAACACCATTCTTGTTTTGTGTTTTATGTATTGTAGACTCGTCAACAGAGATGTTAGCAGAGATGTTCCAGAGATTTCTTTAAGTCTTTAGCTGACACTCTAAGATTCTTCTTAACCTCATTGAGCATTCTGCACTGTGCTCTTGCAGTCATCTTTGCATGATGACCACTCCTAGGGAGAGTAGCAACAGTGCTGAAATTTCTCCATTTATCGACAATTTGTCTTACAGTGGACTGATGAACGTCAACGCTTTTAGAGATTTTTCTTGCCACTGTGAGTAATACTTTGTGAAGGCATTTCAATAAGTTTTCCAAATGGATCACATACTATTTTAAGGTAAGGCATGTGAATGAGAGATACATATGCTAAGGAACTAGCTGTCTGTGCCTCAAAGGCAATGGCTCCAGGTCTACATTTTCTGTACAACATTTCTTTGATCGCCTCTTTGATCTTTCTGAATGGTTTTAATGTTCCGCTGTTAGCTCAGGGCAGACAGCTTGGATGTAACGTGCCGCCTAAACATTACTATTAAGTAGCACCGAGAGGATTGGCAAAGTGCTTAGCAATGTGACCAATGAAATCACAGTGTCCTAATGAAGTGACCAATGAAATCACTGTGTTGTAATGACCTGACCAATGAAATCACAGTGTCTTCGCCATATCCCGGCCTACCTCAAATGTCACAGAGCTCTACTGTTTAACAGTGGCAGCGTCACAGGGGGAACATGGGGATTGTATGAGTGACGGCTATGACTACAAGACGCTTTTTTAGCCACTGAACTCTCCCCTCAGATTCCCCTCAGTCTCCAGACTTATCGGCTGCCGAATAGCCTACTTTTATGAGTCATTGCTTCTTCATTAAATGCTTCATCCCCCTTTGGTGAAGTGATTGTAAAAGTGAATTACATGCCATCCCCTCTGACCGGTGGTAGAAATACATGGGGGTCACGCAGGGACAGACGGTGGTTTGCTATCTAAATGGGTGTGTGTGTGTGTGTGTGTGTGTGTGTGTGTGTGTGGTGTGTGTGTGTGTGTGTGTGTGTGTGTGTGTGTGAGATTGAGAGACTTTTACAGAAGGAGATTAATGGATGGGGGAAAGCTCAGTTCTAGTTAAAATACATGATATTTAGCCCAAATAGGCCAATAAGGAGCTGTGTGAAATTGAAGTGACATTTCTGGGAATTAGTGGGTGAGGCAGCCATTGTGAGCATTTGTAAGCGATGCAGCCAATGCGACAGTGGACTGATCAAGCGGCATCTTTGATAAAACACAGCGTGGTAATTGGGGTCGGTGACTATGCGTCATTGTGAACGGCCACTGCTGGGCTGCTAGTATGTGCAAATGGAGGCTTGAGCGATGTTGTTAACCCTCTAGAGTCTAAGCTGGGGAGGATTGTTTTATGATGGTCATACCAAGGATCAGTCAGCTATTTGATCTAGAATGTTAGGACCCCTTTAGGTATCCCCCGAAAAATAACAGATGAATGAATAACAGATTAATTCATAGGAAAACAGATAGTTACAGTTGAAGTCAGAAGTTTACATACACTTAGGTTGGAGTCATTAAAACTCATTTTTCAACCACTCCACAAATTTCTTGTTAACAAACTATAGTTTTGGCAAGTCAGTTAGGACATCTACTTTGTGCGTGACACAAGTAATTTTTCCAACAATTGTTTACAGACAGATTATTTCACTTATCATTCATTATATCACAATTCCAGTGGGTCAGAAGTTGACTGTGCCTTTAAACAGCTTGGAAAATTCCAGAAAATTATGTCATGGCTTTAGAAGCTTGTGATAGGATAATTGACATCATTTGAGTCAATTGGAGGTGTACCTGTGGATGTATTTCAAGGCCTACCTTCAAACTCACTGCCTCTTTGCTTGACATCATGGGAAAAACAAAAGAATTCAGCCAAGACCTCAGAAGAAAAAAAAGTTGACTTCTTCAAGTCTGGTTCATCCTTGGGAGCAATTTCCAAACGTCTGAAGGTACCACGTTCATCTGTACAAACAATCGTACGCAAGTATAAACACCATGGGACTCCACAGCCGTCTTACCGCTCAGGAAGGAGACACGTTCTGTCTCCTAGAGATGAATGTACTTTGGTGAGAAAAGTGCAAATCAATCCCAGAACAACAGCAAAGGATCCTGTGAAGATACTGGAGGAAACAGGTACAAAAGTATCTATATCCACAGTTAAGCAAGTCCTATAATCGACATAACCTGAAAGGCTGCTCAGCAAGGAAGAAGCCACTGCTCCAAAACCGCCATATAAAAGCCAGACTACGGTTTTCAACTGCACATGGGGACAAAGATTGTACTTTTTCCTCTGGTCTGATGAAACAAAAATAGAACTGTTTGGCCATAATGACCATTGTTATGTTTAGAGGAAAAAGGGGGAGGCTTTTAAACAATTTAAAGGCAATGCTACCAAATACAAATTGAGTTTATGTAAACTTCTGACCCACTGGGAATGTCAAACAAAAGCTGAAGTAAATCATTCTCTCTACTATTATTCTGACATTTCACATTCTTAAAATAAAGTGGTGATCCTAACTGACCTTAGACAGGGAATTTTTACTAGGATTAAATGTCAGGAGTTGTGAAAAACTGAGTTTAAATGTATTTGGCTAAGGTGTATGTAAACTTCTGACTTCAACTGTAGGTTTTAGAGATATAAGAAAGATATTTGTATTTGTAACTATTTGTATTTTTTTCACAAACATTTACCCCCTTTTTTTAGGTACTTAACTACTTACATATATACTTCCCATTCATTTATATTTTTTACTGGTAACGGCGAGTCGTGAGGCTTGTGGGCATAAAAGAGCAAAACCTTTCCATAGAGGGGTCGTAATAGTGTGAAGGCCAGTCAGTACAGACACTACAGACGTTTTTGTGAGAAGACCGATTTCCTGGATGTCTCATGGTCTGACAAATACCGCTGTATCTCGGCCACCTTCCAATGCAGATGCGTAAGGCCGCAATTGGCAGATGTGGTGGATTGAGGCGCAGCCCATGCAAAAAAACTTCTCTATCTTAAACTGACACATTTTGATGGGAATATTTTTATTATGCTAATTCGATTTCCACAGGGCCACTGAAATTGACTCGAGGTTCAACTGAGGTGTATATAGGTTGATCTCCCCGTGTAGGAATGGCCATTTTTGACACAATGGTGTTTTTGTGCTCTTATTGAGACTGTAATTTCTATACGAGGAAAATGTACTCACAAATCATCCTGCTTTACATTGTGAGAGCAGCTCACTCACTATTCACATTGCACAAGAGTTCATCATACTTATTTGACATATGAACATATCATAGGCATGGAAACCTATATATGTCTAGGACAAAACCATAAGGCCCAAGAGAGAACACATGCGCACATACTGTAGCGAGTTAGTATGTGTGTGCTTGTGTCTGTATCTGTGTGTGCCTGTGCTTACAATTCATGAAGCGCAGCAGGAGTGTGTTGAGGTGAAGAAGTTCTTCCTATGAGGTGAAGGTATATAGCAGGCAGTACCCATTAGAAAACCCCACCGCACATACCTATAGATGACGTGCATGTATGTGTGTGTGTGTACAGTTCACAAAACATTACACAGCAGCACAATGTCCCGAGGGGAACAGGTTCCTCTGACGTAGAAGTAAGTTTAGTTGTGCTCTTTTAGCCTCTGTAAGGGCTTAATAATGGGATAAGGGATGTGGGAGCACTGTAGGTCTAGTTAATTAACATTGTCTAGGCTTAAAAGAAGAGGATCCTGGGATGATTGACAGTTGTCACAATGTTATGAAATTTACTGGTTTTGTACTCCTTAGTCCAGAAGTTAAGAAGCAACATCAACAGTCAGGGTTGTAGTTGTACGTACGGTGTCCATATTTGGACTTCTTCAGAGTCACAAGAAGTTGGTGTCAATAGTTAACGGGAATATATGGGAATGAATGAGAATATATGGTAATTAACGCAAATATATGCAAATTAATAGTAATACCTTTTAAATGTTTATTTTTTTTTGCATTGGATATATTTACCATATCATATGGAGACAAACAGAAACCTTTTACCTTATCATAAGTTCACATAATAATTTGTAATTAAGTCCTACCAATAGAAATTTAAAAAACAATTTAGTTAAGAATTGAACTTTAATTAAATGAGTTGACTCTTCACATGGGATGATTTCACTGAACAAACAAAAGAAAGGGAATATCGAATGATCCCCAATGATCCATCGCATCTCCCAAAAACGTTTTCAACATACGTAAAATGATAGTCTACAAACTACAGCTTTAGTTGTCTTCCTCTCAGGCTTCCATGTTTTCTCCCTGGACCTCCTCAATGTCCACCTCTTGAACATCAGACTATGAGGCCTCATCTTCACTGTCACTTTCAAACCTTGTTGAGGATGGCTCGTTGTCAGGCTCAAAAAGCCTCAAATTTGCCCGGATGGGCCAATTTTTCAACCCTTGTATTGGTCAGCCTGTTGAGTGCTCTGGTGTGTGTGTTCCCAAACAAGGACCAGTTGTGCTCTGATGCGGCTGATGTTCATGGGATTTGGAGGATGATGGAGGCAACAGGGGAAAGATCCTGAGATCCACAAAGTCCCTTCCACCAGGTGGCTGATGAGATATGTTGGCACGACTGCCATATTGCATCTCCATCCCAAAGCCCTTGCTTGGAAGTGTACTTCTCCAGACTGCCAAGAACCTTGCCCTCGTCCAGGCCAAAGTGGCGAGACACAGTAGTGATGACACCATAGGCCTTGTTGATCTCTGCACCAGACAGGATGCCCTTGCCAGCATACTTGGGGTCCAACATGTACACTGCGGCGTGTATGGGCTTCAGGCAGAAGTCTTTTTGATGTATTTCAGAACTGCAGTTTCCTCTGCTTTGAGCAACAGTGAAGTGTGCAGGGCAGTACGGATTTATTCTCTTATATCTGCAAGCAGAGTCTGAACATCAGACAGGATTGCATTGTCTCCCTCAATTCGTGCAATGGCTACTGCTATAGGTTTCAGGCTGCTTACCACTCTCTCCAAAATACATAATCCAGGAGAATCCTCTTGATGGGGCTGTCAATATCGATATGGCCATTTCTTGGAGAGACTCCTTCCCCTCCAGGAGACTGTTAAACATGATGACAACACCACCCCAACAGAAGTTTCTGGGCAGCTTCAATGTGGAGCTCTTATTCTTCTCACTTTGCTTGGTGAGGTAGATTGCTGCTATAACTTGATGACCCTTCACATACTTAACCATTTCCTTGGCTCTCTAGGAGAGTATATCCATTGTTTTCAGTGCCATGATGACCTTGAGGAGCAGATTCAATGCATGAGCAGCACGGCCAATGGGTGTGATGTGAGGGTAGGACTCCTCCACTTTAGATCAAGCAGCCTTCATGTTCGCAGCATTGTCTGTCACCAGTGCAAATACCTTCTGTGGTTCAAGGTCATTGATTACTGCCTTCAGCTCATCTGTAATGCAGAGACCGTTGTGTCTGTTGTCCCTTGTGTCTGCGCTCTTGTGGAATACTGGTTGAGGGGTGGAGATGATGTAGTTTAATTATTCCTTGCTCACAAAAAACTGACCACCCATCAGAGGTGATTGCAATACAGTCTGCTTTCTCTATTATTTGCTTGACCTTCACTTGAACTCTGTTGAACTCTGCATCCAGCAAATGAGTAGCTAAAGCATGTCTGATTGGAGGGGTGTATGCTGGGTGAAGAACATTCAGAAATCTCTTCCAATACCAATTGCCAGTTGCATACAAAGCTCGAGCAAGACATTCATCAGTATTTCTCTGACTACGTTCCTCCATTGAGTCTAAAACAAACTTCTGATTCCAGGAGGACCAATAGCTGTTGCTATCGATAAAGTGTCTGATTCATCATTTTCACCTCAAATAGAAGTAGAGGGACTTTTGTCAGAGGTTGCTTGTTGTGAGCGCTGAGGGAACTTTATGCACATGGCCAGATGATTCTGCATCTTTGTTGCATTCTTCACATATGATTTGGCACAGTATTTGCAAATGTACACAGCTTTTCCTTCTACATTAGCTGCAGTGAAATGTCTCCACACATCAGATACTGCCTGTGGCATTTTCCTATAATTAGGGAGATTATTTTTTTTTTTAAACAACAAATACAATTCCATGTACAGATAAATAGTTAAGCAGTTAGATTAAACAACTGTCACGGGCGTCCTCCTCTTCATCTGAAGAGGAGAGGCGAGAAGGATCGGAGGACCAAAATGCGGCGTGGTATGTGTTCATCATGAAATTTAATAAAGAAAACACTGAACACTGAAACACACTATACAAAAACAATAAACGAAACAAAGGAAATAAAGGTCAGAACGTGACAACAACTGCTTTGTAAGATATAAAAGTTTTCAAATGAAACGTATGGAAACAGGTGAATTAACACTCCTCAGTTATCAGGCTCAAGCAAGCTAAAACCCACATGGTAGCAATAACTATCTAGCAGAAATTGTTAACAAGTTAGAAATTATATAAACACACTTTGCTGTAGGCTACTATTTACTAGTTAACAAAAAAAGAATGTATGTCATATAAGATATATTCACCCCACCCAGTATTGTAATCAAAACTTACCAGCATGTAGTCCTTGGCTCAGACAGTGTAGTAGTGTGGGATCTATAGCATATAATTAGTGTGCAAGATCTTAAGAATCAGCTGTACATGTGATGGAAGAGTGCATTGTACATGTGATGAAAGAATGCACTGTGCATGCAGAGGGTTGCAATTCCATTGAATTGGGGATAGTTTAATAAACCACAATACCTAGAATTGCCTTATGTGTATCCCACAAAAGGTTCACTGTTAAAAGCTAACCTTTTTTGATGAATTTAAGCAAAATTACCCAAATTCCAGGGCTTAACTTCCCATGGAAAGTTTACGGGAAAATTCTGGAAATTTGCCAGAAAGTTTCAACCCTTTGCAACCCGCTCCTTCTCAGTTATGTTTTTTGCAGCGTATTTGGTGGTTCTTCAAAAATATTTTGGCATAAAAGCCTTCTCCTAGCAGGTGTGTCCTTCAGAGCACATCAGATTGACAGTACTATTATGTCAACAATGAAACAAGTAGTGAGGTAAGGGGGAAAAAACACTTTTAAAGAGAGATGTTCCAAATGTGGGCTTAAACTTCAACCTTGATAAATATTCATGAGCTAGGACTACGACAGCTTAATGGCAAACATCTTAATATTTTTTTAGCTTTTGTCTTTATTCCCGCAATCACTCACTTCTCCCCCCTTCCCTTCCCTTCCCTCAAGGTCGTCTATGTAGGCTGTGTGAAAGAGAGACAGTAACGATGTGGGCCGCTTGCTGTTTCTTAATTTGGAGTTTGACAGAAACATCACAGTTCAACAATTGTCTCATTGTGAAGGATTCTGGGAGGAAAAAGCTTAGTGCCTACCTCCCTCCTAAAATCCGACATTACCCACCACAACAAAGGCACATTAACATGGCGACTGGTATGATTTGGGGTCCCAGAAAAAGGGAGACGGTTTGATGTGTCTAATATCTCTCATATCTTTGGCATGTTGAATTTCTCTGGAATCACTGACATGTCGAATATCTCTGTTATCACCCAGTCCTGAAGAGATGCTCGTAATTCTAATGGCGACGGCATGAATAACAACATATATGCATATTAGATATCAGTCCTAATGTTTTGTGTGTATGGGATGCAAACTGGTCAAATTAGACTGCCATTGATTTGGAAGGGTATTTTTTTGGAATGGGGAAATATTGCCAAAGTTGATATCAAACGTGTACCTTTCTGTCATTACAAACTGACAATACCATATGAGATATAAATACACTTTTTATAATGCATTTATATCACATGAAAAATGCATGTATTTAAAATATTTTACAAAAGGAACGTATAAGATACATTTAGCTACGAAACTGGCTGGGTTTCTTAAGATGATACCAGTATTAGTGAGGAGATGTTTTGCAGGTTTTTCTCATGATGTACCTTTAAATAATTCAGTATACTTCATAAATAACAATGAGAAATTTCACAACTGCTTATTACATGCGTGATGTAGCACATCGAACAGGGTTTCCTCCTGCAGCGCTATAAATTTAGATGCCTTTGATTATTATACTGTTTTGCGAGACAGCGTGTGGGACCCATTTCACACCCAGTGAATGACGATGTTCTTCGTAATGAGACAGCAATGTAAATTATGTGTATTAATTTTCCATTAATTGGCCAACAATCAAAAAATAAAGTGTGTTGTTGCCTGGTCTGTTATGTTCCTATACACAGTAGTCTAGTATATGTTCTGAATGAGCTGAAAGTCATACATGTTGTTTCTCCTCTCCGTCCCTCAATGGGCCGAGGTTACTGAACATGACACACACACACAATATTGTTTGTATTCCTAAAGATAGAACATGACTGCTTTGAAAGACAGTTGTTTTGCCCTCATCTCTTTCATTGTCTGCAGAAGATGAGCTCTGGACCTGTACAGGTGTAGGGTCTTAATTTGAGCCATTTTGCTACAGCTGGAAAAAATAATTTTCGTAAGGGAAAATCAAATCAGAAATATTTAAGTGGAAATTACAACCTTCAGAAGCCTTTTAAAACCTCAAATACACTACAAGTTTGACATTTTCTGCATTTCAGGAAAGTTCTCCTGTAACAGGGTGATCAAATTAAGATCCTACAGCTGCCTTACAAGTTGAAAGAACCAGGGAACTTCATGTACTGTATGGAGAGTACATTATGTACTTTATGTATAGTAGCTTATCTTTGTGTTGTTAATAGACCTTTCAATCACTTTCACGTCACTATAGCCTACCTATTGAGCTTTAAAGTGATGTTGTCTCAGTCGGTTTCACAATACATTAACAACGGCGTTGCTTCTCTGAAGTGTGCCTTTTGTTCTAGCTTCTCGGCAGCTAATCTTTGAATGTGGTCTGAGGGACCGAGGAGCACTATGTGTTTGTGTGTGATATTAGAATGCTCTATATTTGCTAGGCCCGGGTGGGAATTCATTGCAGATCACGTGTCAGCCCCTGTTGGGCGGGCATACGTTTAGCTGTCAGGGCGGCGGCGGCAACCTATTAAGGAGATGGCAGGAATCAGACATGCCGGATTACTGTTCATTGCACTTTTATGCAAACCCGTCGAACACCCCCCCCCCCCCCTCCATATTAACAACAGCTACTTAGCTACATGGTGTTGCTGGGAAAAGCAGAAGTTTTAGACTAATTTTACAGCACCCTGGACAGTTTTACTAAACTATAAAAAGGAATTGAATGATTACAAAGCCTTGTCCTTCTTAATGTTAACTGCTAGCATGCTGATGTTGTACAATGTCAGTTCTGGTCAGGGATTTGTAGGCTAACAGATAGCTAACACAGCTTTTGAAATAAACCTTCACAGTTTATTGAGAGCATAAATCAGTGTGTGAATATCCCTTTTTTAGCCTAATACTTTCGTTCCTTTTTATCGACATAAGAAATCATGGATGTGCATAGGCCTCTCTGAGATTTCTCTCTGAGACCTGATTGATGTGGCCCATAGAAGGGACTACCCTGCCAAAAGGAGAGGAGTGTTAGTGTACCACACTACCCACTGTCCTCTGGGGCATCGGGGTGTTGTTGCTGTGGAAACGCTGGGTCTTTATCTCCCTTCATAGAGATTGTCAGAGGTCAGCAGAGACTACACTATTCAGAGGGTTCTTTAATTGGTGTTTACCTTACACACACACACACACATTTTGTTCTTCTATCCTCGGGGGACCTAAAATTTATTTCTATTCAAAATCCTATTTAACCTAAGCCTAACCCATAACCTTAAACCTAACCACTAACCCCTAATTCTAACCCTAAACCTAACCCCTAAGCTCATGAGGTCATTGGAAATGTCCCCACAAGGGAGAATTTTCCTTGTTTTACTGTCCCTGTGGGAACTTTTGGGGATTTTAGGTCCCCACAAGGATAGAAAAACCAACCACCACGCACACTGTAGTTTATACTAAATGTCTATTACACTTTCCAAATTGAGTGTGCTGTTGACATGTACAATACAACACAATTCTGTTAGTATGCCCCCCAGGGATAGACTGCTATTGCCAGAGCACAACATTAATGGATGGTGTCAAGGGGGCAGAAAGCTATTTTCTTAGGGATGGGGCACAGGCTGGCAGAGGAAAATATCTTTCACCCCTCCTTTTTCCCCCAAAATATACTCTCCCGCAATGCAATCTCTATAGACTCGGGAGAAGTAACTATGGCTCCGGAGAAGAAGGCTGACGTTTTACGTGTCCCCAACCGATTGTGTTTTTTTGTTCATTTATTTGCGTTGTTTGTAACTCATTTTGTACATAATGTTGCCGCTACGTCTCTTATGACCGAAAATAACTTTTAGACATCAGGACTGCAATTACTCACCACGGACTGTCAGAATTATTTTTTCCCTTTAACGATTCTGACGAGCCCGACCCGAGTGATATACTGCTTTCTCGGGAACAGGCCCAGATCCCCGTGATTTGCGTGAAGAGGAGGCAGAGAAAAAGGGGCCAGAGGGCGGGCTGCCTTCTGAGAATTTGTAGGCGATCGAATAAACCCCCACTTCTGCTAGCAAACGTGCAATCTTTGGAGAATAAAATTGATGATCTACCCGGAAGATTAAACTACCAACAGGACATTCAAAACTGTAATATCTTATGTTTCACGGAGTCGTGGCTGAACGACGACACCATCAACATACAGCTGGCTGGTTATACGCTGTACTGGCAGGATAGAACAGCAGCGTCTGGTAAGACAAGGGGTGGCAGACTATGTATTTTTGTAAATAACAGCTGGTGCACGATATCTGAATCAAATCCAATTTTATTTGTCACATACACATGGTTAGCAGATGTTAATACGAGTGTAGAGAAATTCTTGTGCTTCTAGTTCCGACCATGCAGTAATATCGAACTAGTAATCTAACAATTTCACAACAACTACCTTTATACACACACAAGTGTAAAGGAATGAATAAGAATATGTACATAAAAATACATGGATGAGCGATCGCCGAACGGCATAGGCAAGATGCAGTAGATGGTATAGAGTACAGTATATACATATGAGATGAGTAATGTAGGGTATGTAAACATTATATAAAGTGACATTGTTTAAAGTGACTAGTGAAACATTTATTACATCACATTTTTTATTATTAAAGTGGCTAGAGATTTGAGTCCGTATGTTGGCAGCAGCCACTCAATGTTAGTGGTGGCTGTTTAACAGTCTGATGGCCTTGAGATAGAAGATGTTTTTTAGTCTCTCGGTCCCAGCTTTGATGCACCTGTACTGACCTCCCCTTCTGGATGATAGCGGGGTGAACAGGCAGTGGCTCGGGTGGTTGTTGTCCTTAATGATATTTTTGGCCTTCCTGCGACATCAGGTAGTGTAGGTGTCCTGGAGGGCAGGTAGTTTGCCCCCGGTGATGCGTTGTGCAGACCTCACTACCCTCTGGAGAGCCTTACGATTGTGGGCGAAGCAGTTGCCGTACCAGGCAGTGATACAGCCTGACAAGATGCTCTCGATTGTGCATCTGTAAAAGTTTGTGAGTGTTTTTGGTGACAAGCCAAATTTCTTCAGCCTCCTGAGGTTGAAGAGGCGGTGCTGCGCCTTCTTCACCACGCTGTCTGTGTGGGTGGACCATTTCAGTTTGTCCATGATGTATATGCCGAAGAACTTAGAAGTTTCCACCTTCTCCACTACTGTCCCGTCTGTGGATAGGGGGGGGGGGGGGGGGGGGGGGGGGGTGCGCTCCTTCTGCTGTTTCCTGAAGTCCATGATCATCTCCTTTATTTTGTTGACGTTGAGTGTGAGCTTATTTTCCTGACACCACACTCCGAGGGCCCTCACCTCCTCCCTGGAGGCCGTCTCGTCGTAGTTGGTAATCAAGCCTACCACTGTAGTGTCGTCTGCAAACTTGATGATTGAGTTGGAGGCGTGCATGGCCACGCAGTCATGGGTGAACAGGGAGTACAGCAGAGGGCTGAGTATGCACCCTTGTGGGGCCCATTGTTGAGGATCAGCTGGGTGGAGATGTTGTTTCCTACCCTCACCACCTGGGGGCGGCCTGTCAGGAAGTCCAGGACCCAGTTGCACAGGGCGGGGTCGAGACCCAGGGTCTCGAGCTTAATGACGAGTTTGGAGGGTACTATGGTGTTAAATGCTGAGCTGTAGTCGATGAACAGCATTCTTACATAGGTATTCCTCTTGTCCAGATAGGTTAGGGCAGTGTGATTGCGATTGCATTGTCTGTGGACCTATTGGGGCGGTAAGCAAATTGGAGTGGGTCTAGGGTGTCAGGTAGGGTGGAGGTGATATGGCCCTTGACTAGTCTCTCAAAGCACTTCACGATGATGGAAGTGAGTGCTACGGGGAGATAGTCATTTAGCTCAGTTACCTTAGCTTTCTTGGGAACAGGAACAATGGAGGCCCTCTTGAAGCATGTGGGAACAGCAGACTGGGATGTCCGTAAACACACCAGCCAGCTGGTCAGTCTGGGCCGGCAGCCTTGTGAGGGTTAACACGTTTAAATGTTGCTCGCCTGAGGTAGAGTATCTCATGACAGACCACACTGTCTACCTAGAGAGTTTTCATCTGTATTTTTCGTAGCTGTTTACATACCACCACAGACTGAGTCTGGCACTAAGACAGCATTGAATGAGCTGTATTCCGCCATAAGCAAACAAGAAAACGCTCACCCAGAGGCGGCGCTCCTAGTAGCCGGGGACTTTAATGCAGGGAAACTTAAATCCATTTTACCAAATTTTGATCAGCATGTTAAATGTGCAACCAGAGGGGAAAAAACTCTGAAGTACCTTTACTCCACACACAGAGACTCATACAAAGCTCTCCCTCGCCCTCCATTTGGCAAATCTGACCATAATTCTTTCTTCCTGATTCCTGCTTACAAGTGAAAATTCAAGCAGGAAACACCAGTGACGAGATCGATTAAGCAGATGCTAAGCTACAGCTACAGGATAAGCTACAGGACTGTTTTGCTATCACAGACTGGAAAATGTTCTGGGATTTCTCCAATGGTATTGAGGAGCACACCACATCATTCATTGGCTTCATCAATAAGTTCATTGATGATGTAGTCCCCACAGTGACCGTACGTACATACCCCAACCAGAAGCCGTGGATTACAGACAGCATCCGCACTGTCCTAAAGGCTAAAGCTACCGCTTTCAAGGAGTGGGACTCTAACCCTGAAGCTTATAAGAGATCCCGCTATGCCCTCCGATGAACCATCAAACAGGCAAAGCGTCAATACAGGACTAAGATCGAATCGTACTACACCGACTCTGACGCTCGTCGAATGTGGCAGGGCTTGCAAACCATTACAGACTACAAAGGGAAGCACAGCCGAGAGCTGCCCAGTAACACAAGCCTACCAGATGAGCTAAACTACTTCTATGCTCACTTCGAGGCAAATAACACTAAAACATGCATGAGAGCACCAGCTGTTCGGGAAGACTGTGTGATCATGCTCTCCGCAGCCAATGTGACTAAGACCTTTAAACAGGTCAACATTCACAAGGCCGCAGGGCCCCCTCAGGGTGCGTGCTCAGTCCCCTCCTGTACTTCCTGTTCACTCATGACTGCCAGGCACGACTCCAACGCCATCATTAAGTTTGCCGATGACAACACAGTGGTAGGCCTGATCAACGACAATGACGAGGCAGCCTATACGGAGGAGGTCAGAAACCTGGCTGTGTGGTGCCAGGACAACAACCTCTCCCTCAACGTGATCAAGATAAAGGAGATGATTGTGGACTATAGGAAACAGAGGACTGAGTACGCCCCCATTCTCATCGACGGGGCTGCAGTGGAACAGGTTGATATTCTCAAGTTCCTTGGTGTCCACATCACCAACAAACTAACATGGTCCAAGCACACCAAGACAGTTGTGAAGAGGGCACGACAAAACCTATTCCCCCTCAGGAGACTGAAAACATTTGGCATGGGTCCTCAGATCCTCAAAGGATTCTACAGCTGCACCATCGAGAGCATCTGGATGCATCACTGCCTGGTATGGAAACTTCTTGGCCTCCGACCGCAAGGCACTACAGAGGGTAGTGCGAACGGACCAGTACATCACTGGGGCCAAGCTTCCTGTCATCCAGGACCTTTATACCAGGCGGTGTCAAAGGAAGGCCCTAAAAATGGTCAAAGACACCAGCCACCCTACTGCACGGCAAGCGGTACCAGAGCGCCAAGTCTTGGTCCAAGAGGCTTCTAAACAGCTTCTACCCCCAAGCCATAAGACTCCTGAACATCTAATCAAATGGCTACCCAGACTATTTGCATTGCCCCTTTCCCCCTCTTTTACACCACTGCTACTCTCTGTTGTTATCAACTATGCATAGTAACTTTAATAACTCCACCTCATGTACATCTTACCTCAAATAACCGGTGCCCCCGCACATTGACTCTGTACCCCCCTGTATATTGTCTCGCTATTGTTATTTTACGGTTGTTCTTTAATTACTTGTTACTTTTATATATTTTTCTTATCCGTATTTCAAAAAAAAATTTGAATTGTAAGTAAGGTCTACACCTGTTGGATTTGGCGTATGTGACTAATACAATTTGATTTAAATTGCAAGAGGATTAGATTCACTGAAGGAAATGTGGAGTGAGATGTATCTGATTTTTCACCTAAGCTGCTTATTGGGTCGTTCATCCATATTCGAACCCCATTACTTTTCCCACATTTTGTTACATTACAGCCTTATTCTAAAACGGATTAAATTATTACTTTTTTGTCATCAATCTACACACATTTCCCCATAATGTCAAAGGGAACCTGTGGTATATTCAATTAATTGGACATGATTTGGAAAGGCAAACACCTGTCTCTATAAGGTCCCACAGTTGACAGCCATGAGGTCGAAGGAATTGTTTGTAGAGCTCTGAGATAGGTAATACTACTAAGTATTCAGACCCTTTACTCAGCACTTTGTTGAAGCACCTTTGACAGCGATTACAGTCTTGAGTCTTCTTGGGTATGACGCTACGAGCTTGGCACACCTGTATTTGGGGAGTTTCTCCCATTCTTCTCTGCAGATCCTCTCAAGCTCTGTCAGGTTGGATGGTGAGCTTTGCTGCACAGCTATTTTCAGGTCTCTCCAGAGATGGTAAATAGGGTTCAAGTCCGGGCTCTGGCGCTCTGTCGTTGTTCTGTTGGAAAGTGAACCTTCACCCCAGTCTGAGGTCCTGAGCGCTCTGGAGCAGGTTTTCATCAAGGATCTCTCTGTACTTTGCTCTGTTCATCTTTCCCGCAATCCCAACTAGTCTTCCAGTCCCTGCAGCTGAAAAACACCCCCACAGCATGATGCCGCCACCATCTTTAAAAAAAATGGAACCTTAAGAGTGGCTTCTGT
The DNA here is from genome assembly GCF_002021735.2 of Oncorhynchus kisutch. Taxonomy (NCBI): domain Eukaryota; kingdom Metazoa; phylum Chordata; class Actinopteri; order Salmoniformes; family Salmonidae; genus Oncorhynchus; species Oncorhynchus kisutch. Next base: position 70,307,543 of record NC_034184.2, read on the forward strand.
CTGGCCATTGTACCATAAAGGCCTGATTGGTGGAGTGCTGCGGAGATAGTTGTCCTTCTGGAAGGTTCTCCCATCTCCACAGAGGAACTCTAGAGCTCTGTCAGAGTGAGTGACCATTGCTCAGATTGGCTGGGCGGCCAGTTATAGGAAGGGTCTTGTTGGTTTAAAACTATATATATCTTCTGTATACCACCCCTACATTGTCACAACACAACTGATTAGCTCAAACGCATTAAGAAGGAAAGAAATAGCACAAATGAACTTTTAACAAGGCACACCTGTTAATTGAAATGCATTCCAGGTGACTACCTCATGAAGCTGGTTAAGAGATTGCCAAGTGTGTGCAAAGCTGTCATCAAGGCAAAGGGTTGCTATTTGAAGAATCTCAAATGTAAAATATATTTAGATTTGTTTAATACTTTTTTGGTTACTACATGATTCTATGTGTGTTATTTCATAGTTTTGATGTCTTCACTATTATTCTGCAATGTAGAAAATAGTAAAAATAAAGGGAAACCCTTTATTGTGCAGGTGTGTCCAAACTTTTGACTGGTACTGTATATTTACCCCAAAATGTGTGGGGTATTGGAAATGATGGAAGGTACAGTCTATCCGCAATATTAAAGCTGATCTACCCCTACATCATTTTGTTTAAAAGCCTAGTCCATGGATGGGCAACTTTGATGGGGGTGGGGGCCTCAAAAAAAATCTGCATACCCACATCCACATCCATACACACACATGCAGTCAGAGGTTCATTTCCTGCAATTCTACAGCCTTCGCCATGAAGAGTGGAGAAAATGTTGCAGTTTTAAAGCAAGTTTGCTGCAATTCTACACATTTCACCATGGGGTGGAGAGAAGATTTTGTGTGCTACCACACACGCGTGCACACACTCCCTCCAGCAGTGTTATGTCAATCTAATTTCCTGAGCATTGCACAGCGTTGGTGCATGGTGGCCCCGGCCAACTGCTGACACTGGTGTGATTAGCCACCCTGCTCTGGCATGATACGCTGTGGCACCATGGAGCTCTGGCCTAGAGCCAACACTCCACAGAGGAAGGGAGAGGGGCGGGTAGAGATGGGGGGGGGCATTGGAGGTAGAGGGCTGGAGCAGTGTGAAAGGGGGCAGGGGTATGGCAGACAGCAAGCAAGAGAAAGGAGAGAGTAGAAACTCTGAGGATAACAGAAACAGATGAAGATAGAGAGGACCAGGGGAATGGAGTCAGGGTGATAGAGAGGACCAGGGAAATGGAGTCAGGGTGATATAGAGGACCAGGGAAATGGAGTCAGGGTGATAGAGAGGACCAGGGAAATGGAGTCAGGGTGATAGAGAGGACCAGGGAAATGGAGTCAGGGTGATAGAGAGGACCAGGGAAATGGAGTCAGGGGGATAGAGAGGACCAGGGAAATGGAGTCAGGGTGATAGAGAGGACCAGGGAAATGGAGTCAGGGGGTTAGGCAGGACCAGGGAAATGGAGTCAGGGTGATATAGAGGACCAGGGAAATTGAGTCAGGGGTATAGAGAGGACCAGGAGAGTCTAATGGATGTGAAATAAAAAGGTTTCAGACTGGAGTTGAAGACTCAATCAATATCAATATTTTCTCACTGTACGCACGCGCACAAACATTTGTTTAACTATCTTTGTGGAGACCAAACAATTGATTCCCATTAAAATTCCTATTTTCCCTTAACCTAAACCTAACCTAACCTAACCTCAACCCCAAAACCCTAACCCCTAAAAATAAACTCCTAAACCTAACCTCTAATCCTAACAGTAATTCTAACCCTAATTGTAAACCCTAACACTAACCCTTACCCTAATTGTAACGCTAACACTAAACCTAACCTCTAATCCTAACAGTAATTCTATCCCTAATTGTAACGCTAACACTAAACCTAACCTCTAATCCTAACAGTAATTCTATCCCTAATTGTAACGCTAACACTAAACCTAACCTCTAATCCTAACAGTAATTCTAACCCTAATTGTAACCCTAACACTAACCCTTACCCTAATTGTGACCCTAACACTAACCCTTACCCTAATTGTGACCCTAACACTAACCCTTACCCTAATTGTGACCCTATCACTAACCCTTACCCTAATTGTGACCCTAACACTAACCCTTACCCTAATTGTGACCCTAACACTAACCCTTACCCTAATTGTGACCCTAACACTAACCCTTACCCTAATTGTGACCCTAACACAAACCCTTACCCTAATTGTAACCCTAACACTAACCCTTACCCTAATTGTAACCCTAACACTAACCCTTACCCTAATTGTAACCCTTAACACTAACCCTTACCCTAATTGTAACCCTAACACTAACCCTTACCCTAATTGTAACCCTAACACTAACCCTTACCCTAATTGTAATCCTAACACTAAATCTAGCCTCTAAGCCTAAAAAAGCCTTTTTGTCCCCACTTGTCAGTATTGTCCTTGTTTTACTATCCTTGTGAGGACTTCTGGTCCCCATAAGGATAGTAACCCCCCCACACACACACACGGGGTTCTAAGGGCAGATAAACAGTGTCCTGGCTGACTGTGACTTTTCAAAGCAAAATGACTGATGGTGTCCACAGTGTATTTTCAGAAGAAAGGCCATCCTGGCTCGGCGTCTGCTGCTTTGCCCTGCTCTTAACCACTCAACCATGCGTGTCCATTCACCACAGGGGGAGAAAATAACCCAATTTTCTGGCCTCTGGGCTGACAAACCACTTTATTTGTACTACTTTTCAGACCTAAAAAAAACTCTACGGTCTGGTAGCCTTTTCATACCTCTGAGCTGAGCTAACTTATACTGGGCTGGCTGGTTATACATTCAACCATATACCACTTTTCACACTACTGAGTTGAGACGAGCCGTGCTGATCTGATCTGGTTACACATCCACCATATACTCTTTTCACAGAAAGGAAAGGACAATGTGAATAAGAAATATCTGAGCCAGTAAACAGGGTGTTTAGGGTCGGGTTCAGAAGTTCAAAAGTAGTTCTAAAATGGTATCTGTAGAGGAGTGTTATTCAGCATTGTCCGATGATCACTTTACCACATAGCGCTAATGAAATGGATATTCAATTCATTTTTGTTTATATAGAACATTTAGGTTCTCACTGGGATTTCTTTGTCTTTTTTGTTTCAGGTGTTCGCTCCCCTGTTGAGGCGTTACGCTGAGCTGGAGGAGAGAGTGCTTCAGGAATCAAAGCAGTGACTGAACACTGGCAATTATTTCAATCAGCACATTTCTCCATGGTCTGATGAGCAAATAAGAAGGACTTGCAAACCTGTGCCTTACACGTAATTCCAACCTCTTGAGTTTGACTTTGTAAAACACCTTAAATATTCTTTTTTTACAGGACATTTTTCATGACTGTATCTGCAAGTGACACGACCCTCTTCAATTTGTTTAGTTGTGATGACACTAAGAATACCTCATTTTCTTTGCATTCTTCGCTTCTTCTGTCTAATTGTGTATTCAGCAACCAATCTCTGTTGTCATGCCATGATCATTTCAATGGGCATTTATAGTCAAACAAGTATTTTTGAAAGTTCCATAAGGGAATTGTCTTCTCACTCAGAAATGAACTGAATAATTTTGTTCTCATGGGAATTCTGAAAGATCTACAGTATTATGAGTATTCTTAAACTTCAGTGATCTACTGTGCTGATGCCCTCGAATTTCTTCAAACAATAAAATCTATTGAACTTTTCATGACAACCCATGTCATTACTGTGATTAATCACATTGGTGACTGAGACAGTCTTTTCTTACAATGAGATATTTGTATCTGTTTCTCCTTTGCTGATGTTCTGACTGGGGCTGTGTCCTACTGGTCTATTAATACCCAGCATTCCTAGCAGCGCATACACACACACACACACAGGCCCCACGATTTCCACTCCCAATCAATTGTTCATTATTCTCCTCCAGTCCAACCAACATCTGTGCGCTTAAATGATCTCCATAGTTGTGTTCATTAGGCAACAAACTATAATACAATCGGTATTTTGACAAACATACTTTTAGATCAGTTAGATTGTGTTAGGTAGGGAACACACTCAATATACCTTAAAATAACTAAAACCAACTGGAAAATGTATAGAAATGAGAATGGACCTACATTCATACAATCTCTTTACTGTGTCCAGCTGGATAATAATCACAGAAATGAAAGCTAGACAGTCGAGAGCATCGAAAATTCCCAAAACTATGGATATGTGGCCCCCAAGGCAAAATGACTTTGACACCCCTATTCTAGATGGCAAACATATAGGATGTTGAGGCGAATGGTTCTCTTGTCACTTTTTTTTGGGCACGTTACACTGTCAACATGTGACAACGTTCCCTTTTTGATCAACCTCCAGAGGATCTGAATTTGAGGGTGAACGTGACACTGTGCTGGGTGTAACCGGGGGGGGGGGGTTGACAAGTGACGAGAAATGTCTCCTTTATTGTTGGGAGGCACAAACGCAAAGGAAAACCTTGCTAGTGGTCTGTGGGCCTGCGATCATCCACAAAATAAAGAATACATTTACTATTTATAGGAATAATCCTAAGAGTAATGTAGGGCACACATATACATCCGAGATGGCATAGCAGTCAGATGTCCTTTGTCCTCGTCTTGTCGTGTCCCGTATATATATATATATATATATATTGACAACTTTCTTCGCATACCTTTTTGTATATTTTTATTTTATTTTCCATAAACTTCACTTCAAAACAGTCCTGCAACCCGCCTCACCAATTTATATATATATAAAAAAGAAAGTATTATTTACCTCAAATCTGTAGTCCTCCTTAGAAGCTAACCAGAAGCTGGCCAGAAGCTAACCAGAAGCTAATCAGAAGCTAGTTAGCTTCTTTAATGTCTAATCGTTAGTATTCAGCTAACCACGGTTTGTGGTCATCAGATCTATCGCCAGTTCTGTACGGCGCGGCTCGGACCGGAACATACTGGACCTATTTTTCTCCCCATGTCCCCGGATTTCATCCGCCAGCTCTGGACATTTATACCTGGATCTCGCAGCTAGCTAGCTGCTATCCGTGTGACTATCGGCTTACGTCGATCCCGGAGCAAACATAAATTATTCCGGAGCTAGCCAGCTGAAGAGTTCCATCAGCCACTCCTGGGCTACAATCACCTATCCGGACCCATTTTACTGCCAACGCGGAGCCCCACCGGTCCTTCACAACTGGACTACCGATGTTATCTGCCCGAGGGAGTTATTCAGCTGGCTCCTCCGTCGCGACGTTACCTGAACGCCCATCTGCGGCCCTCTAATCGTTAGCTGATTTATCGGCTGCTATCTGAATAGATCTATCAGACAATAAAAATAAAAAAGTCTTGGGCCTCTATAACTATGTATTTTATTTTTTGAGAATTGGATTGATCCCCTCTACCACACGGAACCCCACTAATCCTACCGACGGAAACGCACGAGGTGGATAAAAACAGACCTCCATCCTATGCTAGCTTGCTACCGATGGGTCCGGCTAACTGTCTGAATCACCGTGACCCCAACCAACCTCACTACTCACTGAACCCTTTTGATCACTCAACTAAGCATGCCTCTCCTTAATGTCAATATGCCTTGTCCATTGCTGTTCTGGTTAGTATTTATTGGCTTGTTTCACTGTAGAGCCTCTAGACCTGCTCACTATACCTTATCCAACCTATTAGTTCCACCACCCACACATGCGATGACATCTCCTGGTTTCAATGATGTTTCTAGAGACAATATCTCTCTCATCATCACTCAATACCTAGGTTTACCTCCACTGTATTCACATCCTACCATACCTTTGTCTGTACATTATACATTGAAGCTATTTCATCGCCGCCAGAAACCTTTTTTTACTCTCTGTTCCAGACGTTCTAGACGACCAATTCTCATTGCTTTTAGCCGTACCCTTATCCTACTCCTCCTCTTTTCCGCTGGTGATGTAGAGGTGAATCCAGGCCCTGCAGTGCCTAGCTCCACTCCTATTCCCCAGGCGCTCTCTTTTGATGACTTCTGTAACCATAATAGCCTTGGTTTCATGCATGTTAACATTAGAAGCCTCCTCCCTAAGTTTGTTTTATTCACTGCTTTAGCACATTCTGCCAACCCGGATGTTCTAGCTGTGCCTGAATCCTGGCTTAGGAAGATCACCAAAAATTCAGAAATTTTCATCCCTAACTACAACATTTTCAGACAAGATAGAACTGCCAAAGGGGGTAGAGTTGCAATATACTGATAAGATAGCCTGCAGAGTTCTGTCCTACTATCCAGGTCTGTACCCAAACAATTTGAACTTCTACTTTTAAAAATCCAACTCTCTAAAAACAAGTCTCTCACCGTTGCCGCCTGCTATAGACCTCCCTCTGCCCCCAGCTGTGCTCTGGACACCATATGTGAACTGATTGCCCCCCATCTATCTTCAGAGCTCGTGCTGCTAGGCGACCTAAACTGGAACATGCTTAACACCCCAACCATCCTACAATCTAAGCTTTGATGCCCTCAATCTCACACAAATTATCAATGAACCTACCAGGTACCTCCCCAAAGCCGTAAACACGGGCACCCTCATAGATATCATCCTAACCAACGTGCCCTCCAAATACACCTCTGCTGTCTTCAACCAAGATCTCAGCAATCACTGCCTCATTGCCTGCATCCGTAATGGGTCAGCGGTCAAACGACCTCCACTCATCACTGTCAAACGCTCCCTGAAACACTTCAGCGAGCAGGCCTTTCTAATCGACCTAGCCGGGGTATCCTGGAAGGATATTGATCTCATCCCGTCAGTAGAGGATGCCTGTTTTTTTTAAATGCCTTCCTAGCCATCTTAAATAAGCATGCCCCATTCAATAAATTTAGAACCAGGAACAGATATAGCCCTTGGTTCTCCCCAGACCTGACTGCCCTTAACCAACATAAAAACATCCTATGGCATTCTGCTTTAGCATCTAACAGCCCCCGTGATATGCAGCTTTTCAAGGAAGCTAGAAACCAATATACACAGGCAGTTAGAAAAGCCAAGGTTAGCTTTTTCAAGCAGAAATTTGCTTCCTGCAACACTAACTCAAAAAAGTTCTGGGACACTGTAAAGTCCATAGAATAAGAACACCTCCTCCCAGCTGCCCACTGCACTGAAGATAGGAAACACTGTCACCACAGATAAATGCACTATAATTGAGAATTTCAATAAGCATTTTTCTACGGCTGGCCATGCTTTCCACCTGGCTACCCCTACCCCGGTCAACAGCACTGCACCCTCCACAGCAACTTGCCCAAGCCTTCCCCATTTCTCCTTCTCCCAAATCCAGTCAGCTGATGTTCTGAAAGAGCTGCAAAATCTGGACTCCTACAAATCAGCCGGGTAAGACAATCTGGAACCTTTCTTTCTAAAATGATCTGCCAAAATTGTTGCCAACCATATTACTAGCCTGTTCAACCTCTCTTTCGTGTAGTCTGAGATTCCCAAAAATTGGAAAGCAGCTGCGGTCATCCCCCTCTTCAAAGGGGGAGACACTCTTGACCCAAACTGCTACAGACCTATATCTATCCTACCCTGCCTTTCTAAGGTCTTCGAAAGCGAAGTCAACAAACAGATTACCGACCATTTCAAATCTCACCATACCGTCTCTGCTATGCAATCTGGTTTCCGAGCTGGTCAAGGGTGCTCCTCAGCAACGCTCAAGGTCCTAAACGATATCTTAACCGCCATCGATAAGAAACATTACTGTGCAGCCGTATTCATTTATCTGGCCAGGGCTTTCGACTCTGTCAATCACCACATCCTCATCGGCAGACTCGACAGCCTTGGTTTCTCAAATGATTGCCTCGCCTGGTTCACCAACTACTTTTCTGATAGAGTTCAGTGTGTCAAATCGGAGGGTCTGTTGTCCGGACCTCTGGCAGTCTCTATGGGGGTGCCACAGGGTTCAATTCTTGGACCAACTCTCTTCTCTGTATACATCAATGATGTCGCTCTTGCTGCTGGTGAGTCTCTGATCCACCTCTACGCAGACGACACCATTCTGTATACTTCTGGCCCTTCTTTGGACACTGTGCTTAACAACCCCCCATGCAAGCTTCAATGCCATACAGCTCTCCTTCCGTGGCCTCCAATTGCTCTTAAATACAAGTAAAACTAAATGCATGCTCTTCAACCGATCGCTGCCTGCACCTGCCCGCCTGTCCAACATCACTACTCTGGACGGCTCTGACTTAGAATACGTGGACAACTATAAATACCTAGGTGTCTGGTTAGACTTTAAACTCTCCTTCCAGACCCACATCAAACATCTCCAATTCAAAGTTAAATCTAGAATTGGCTTCCTATTTCGCAACAAAGCATCCTTCACTCATGCTGCCAAACATACCCTTGTAAAACTGATCATCCTACCAATCCTCGACTTCTGCGATGTCATTTACAAAATAGCCTCCAATACCCTACTCAACAAATTGGATGCAGTCTATCACAGTGCCATCCGTTTTGTCACCAAAGCCCCATATACTACCCACCATTGCGACCTGTACGCTCTCGTTGGCTGGCCCTCGCTTCATACTCGTCGCCAAACCCACTGGCTCCATGTCATCTACAAGACCCTGTTAGGTAAAGTCCCCCCTTATCTCAGCTCGCTGGTCACCATAGCATCACCCACCTATAGCACGCGCTCCAGCAGGTATATCTCTCTGGTCACCCCCAAAACCAATTATTTCTTTGGCCGCCTCTCCTTCCAGTTCTCTGCTGTCAATGACTGGAACGAACTACAAAAATCTCTGAAACTGGAAACACTTATCTCCCTCACTAGCTTTAAGCACCAGCTGTCAGAGCAGCTCACAGATTACTGCACCTGTACATAGCCTATAATTTAGCCCAAACAACTACCTCTTTCCCTACTGTATTTATTTTATTAATTTATTTTGCTCCTTTGCACCCCATTATTTTTATTTCTACTTTGCACATTCTTCCACTACACATCTACCATTCCAGTGTTTTAATTGCTATATTGTATTTACTTTGCAAACATGGCCTTTTTTTTGCCTTTACAGTGCCTTGCGAAAGTATTCGGCCCCTTTGAACTTTGCGACCTTTTGCCACATTTCAGGCTTCAAACATAAAGATATAAAACTGTATTTTTTTTGTGAAGAATCAACAACAAGTGGGACACAATCATGAAGTGGAACGACATTTATTGGATATTTCAAACTTTTTTAACAAATCAAAAACTGAAAAATTAGGCGTGCAAAATTATTCAGGACAAAAGGTTAATTGCTTTGCCACATTTTCTGCAGTATTACTTTAGTGCCTTGTTGCAAACAGGATGCATGTTTAGGAATATTTTTTACAGGCTTCCTTCTTTTCACTCTGTCATTTAGGTTAGTATTGTGGAGTAATTACAATGTTGTTGATCCATTCTCAGTCTTCTCCTATCACAGCCATTAAACTCTGTAACTGTTTTAAAGTCACCATTGTCCTCATGGTGAAATCCCTGAGAGGTTTCCTTCCTCTCCGGCAACTGAGTTAGGAAAGACACCTGTATCTTTGTAGTGACGGTATATTGATACACTATCAAAAGTGTAATTAATAACTTCACTATGCTCTAAGGGATATTCAATGTCTGCTTAACACATTTTTTTTATCCATCTACCAATAGGTGCCCTTCTTTGTGAGGCATTGGAAAACCTGCCTGGTCTTTCTGGTTGAGTCTGTGTTTGAAATTCACTGCTTGACTGAGGGACCTTACAGATAATTGTATGTGTGGGGTAAATATATTATATTAGGTAGTCATTCAAAAATAATGTTAAAATAATGTTAAACACTATTATTGCTCATGATGTGAGTGATGTGATTTGTTAATTAAAAAAATTATCCTGAACTTATTTAGGCTTGCCATAACAAAGGGGTTGAATACTTATTGACTCAAGACATTTCAGCTTTTTAATAAAAAAAAATTTAAAAACATAATTCCACTGACATTATGGGGTATTGTGTGTTTGCCAGTGACAAAAAAGATCTACATTTAATCCATTTTAAATCCAGCCTGTAACACAACAAAATGAGGAAAAAGTCAAGGGTGAAGCAGATATAATATTCTCAATAACATAGAGAACAACGTCAAAATGGAAAATGTTCTTCTTACTGTCTGTCTTTTAATCGTTGGCATAAGTGGTTTTGATTCACTGCTCCCACATTGATTTTGACTGCCAGACTTTATTTCATTTCACTTAAAGAAAATGCTTGTGCTTAACTGAGAGAATTCCTACTTCCTAGGAATCTCATCACCACGATGTGGAAATTACGCTTTAATTAAACAAATTGGCTGTTCAGAGAACATTTGTGTCTTTTTCAAGAACAGAAAAACACAGTAATTAAAGGAGACAATGGAGTGGAACCCTTTTGCGTGTAAGGAGCTGCAAGTGATACGTTATTCCGTTAGACTCCGTTAGGATATTAGGAAATGTAATCTTGTAAATCTCAAACGAAGTTCGATGAACTCTTTATATCCATGGCTCTGCTTCTTTTTTAAACTATCAAAAGGTGAACTGGTAATGGACTGGAATTACACTATGTTACATCAAATTGTAAGATAATGTCTTTCATTATCAGTCTTTCAGCTGAAGAAATTATCATTGATATGTCATCTCGTGATACGATCATGAGATGGCACTGTGATCACAATTGTAAATGTGTGTCTGGTATCAACACTTGGGGAAAGGTAACCATTTTCATGAAATGTCTGTTGAACAAAGCATCGATTACCTCCGAAGGTGCTGTGTGGCCTGAGGAGTGTTCTGGTAAGTTTGGCAGGCAGTTAGGGCTGTGTGAGTGACTGTCTCCCTGCATTTGTCCAGTTTGTACCCACCCTGAAGGTAGCAATTGAGATGTCACAAACCCCTGAACCCAACAATATCCTCTAAGGCTCAGCTCAGAGAACTTCTCCACCTCTAACGTCACGTTGGGAGCAGATTTGTTTTGGTGAACTACGCTTGTATGGCTACCTTGCCAGAAACCTGAAGAGTTGTGTGAGCTTGCAGTGTTTAGGTGCGCATGTGTCGGTTCGATAGGGTATGCAAACATTGATTCAGTGGCTACTTGGGACTCTAATCATTATTCATTCCAACAAGTTTCAAGAATAAGGTTTTCTTGGGTTCAGGTTGGCACTCAACTACACAAAACACTGCTTTAATGGCAAACCAAAAAGAAAGTCAACTGTTTATTTTCTGTGCAGAAGGAGTTTTTGTTAAACTTATCCTGGAGTGCCAAAAACCAATTTCAACAGAAGAGGGCTCTTGCTGATATGCATGTACCTTTTCTTTCCAAAATCATCACCTTCCACTTATTAACAAGCCAAGAGCATAAATACAGTATCACAACACAGACCGAAACAATAATACACTCAGGGTTTCAGGCAAAGTTAGAAAGATACATATAAATGACACTAACAGTGCCCTAAAGACCTTGTCTATTTTGGCTTGCCGTTGTGCATCACAGGATCAAATAATAGGCCAGCTCTTCCAGGGGGGTGTTTTTTTCCTGACACTAATTCCTGTAACACACAACAGCTCTGAGCCACAGGAACAAAGAGACCGCAGATTAAAGATGGGAAAGCATTGTGACAAATCCCTCCTTCCACAGAGCTCCTGGATCAAACATGTTTAGGCAGTGAGATGCACTATGGGAGACGCTGTTTTTTTTTAAAACTATTTTTTGTACATTTCTCTTTGTTGGCGGTTGTGTGTATATGTGCACTTGAGTGTTAGATTGTCAGAATAAACTGAACATGTGTGGGCTATAGTATTCACTCTTCACTTTGTCTCTGTCTTCTCTCCTCTGAGACACACACACACACTCCCCTACCAAAACCTAATATGACAGTTGTTTGCGTAACCTTTCCAAAGCTCAGAAAGCATTTGTGACCATTTGATGCACCTGTCACCCCCATGGCAGTGCCGTGTATTTGGAGTAGTGTGTCAGGCGATAATGCGAGAGGCTGAAGCAAAAAAAAAGAAAGGATTACGCTGAAGAAAATGCTCCAGGAGGTTGAACTCAAAAGGATGAATAAAATGAAGCTCTCGCTGTGAATGAACCCGGCTATGAAATTTTTTATTTTTTTTGAAAAGGTTAGTATGCACTTGAGACCGTTAGCTCATATCACATTAGATCATAAATGTCGCACCTTTTGGAACAAAATGGAGTTCTTTGACTAATGCCGTGTGGCAGGATGAGATAGAATGTGGTTCAGATGAGGATATATGCTGATAGACGAGCAGCAGGGAAAATGTGGTTTTCCTTATGTGACTTGTCATGCCTGGACAAGACATCATGCGCATGGTTAATGCAACGTTGACACATGTGGCTTCTTTACAAGCACTCTCCCACTGTTTGTCTAGCTGTATTGTTTTATTTGTTTTGTATGACATTTCAATATTTTGCTTTAATTACTAAATGCTATCAGTTATGGGAAGAAGAAGAACATCCTCCAAAAGGAAGACAATATGAGACAAACTTGTGTTTATCCAACACCACAGAATGTAATGAGTTAGGATGCCTCAAATAACCTTAATTAGTTACAGTGCAACAGCAGAGAAAGAAATGTCAAAAATACATCAAACAGAATGGTTCAGTGAAGCGTTTGAGGATGAATAAGTATAATCTGAAAATATTTGTTTAATTGAGTCATTGTCGTGTACTCCAGACTTTTTGGGTGTTGATAGTTCAGTCAGATTTTTACTTTAGAACTTCCTGTGTTCTGTTGTCAAGGCCATGATGAGAATGGCACCGAGGTGCAGTGGTAGAGGCTGTTAGAATGTTTGAATACATTTTATCCATGCTGCCACTTTTTAACTATTTATTTACCGTGTGTGTGCAAGTACTCTAATTAAAAAAAATTGTCATTTAGCAAACGCTCCTATCCAGAGGGACAGCAGTGAGTACATAGACTTTCATAATTTTTTGTGCCGGTCTCCCATAGGAATACAACTCACAACCCTGGCATCGCAAACACCATACTCTACCAACTGAGCCACACTTGTAACTGTGTTACAAGTTGTCTGCACACCACTGCTGACAACTTCCTGGCTTGTTTTCTACCGGGTAGAAAATAGTTAGACCTGTGAGTTGTCTTTCTCAAGTAGGCCTGTGGGTGGTAAGTCATCTTCCTCCTCAGACACGCTGGGAGCATAGGAAGCCCTTGATGTTCTCCAGATGTGGAGGGATACCCCTGCCTCTGTTTAGTCATGTGAAGGAAAGATGGGGCTGCCATTACACCCATTACTTCCAGCAGTCTGGCGCTAACATTAAAAGCAGCTGCTGTTAGCAGTTCCAAGATGGCCATTTTGTCTCAGTAACTCAACTAGGTTTTATGGGGCGACTGGGTTTCACCTGAGCTCCTTCCCAGATGTCTGGGAAGAGGGGCCGGTGTTTCAACCCTGAGGGCAGTCGGCCAGTCACACATGGCCTTTCACTGTGTGGTGTAAGTCAGACATTTTGGGTGGTCCGGGACTTTGTAGTGTAGCCTGCGGGATGGTGGGTGGTGTGGGAGTTTAGACGAGCTCTGATGGAATTTCGGAAGACCTGTTTATAGCCTACTGGAGAGGCAGAGCTCTGACTGCAGTCAGTTCTGAGAGTGAAGCTTTAGTAAGAATTACTGCTCTTGGTGGAAGGCCAACAGTCATAAAGCATGAATGAACTGCAGCACAGATATTCTCATCATCAAAGATGATCTGTGTCTAGAGTATTGCTCCGGAATCCATATTCAACAAAGCAATTTGAACTGTCATCTGGAAAACCACACAGTACTCACAAGTTAATCATGTCATTGAGCTTTTTCAAACATTGCTGTTACTTTGGTGCATCCAAAGTTCAATTCACACAGCCCTGTATCCTCCTCACTACTTCCTCCCTATGACTCCTGGAATACTTTAAGCTGTTGTGATCCGGTCAAAACGTAGCCTACTTACTGTTCAAGGAGACAATCGTTTTTTCAATTGGTATCCAGCAATTTCCTTTACTGCTATCTATACATTGCCTAGCAGTAGCAGTGGGAAAAAGAGAGTAGACAGAAATAAATCCAACTGCTGCAAGAGTGCAGCTCTGTTGGTTTGTCATTCTGCACATAGTCACAGCACGGTTTTAGAGTTAAGAGGACTCTTTGTGCGAGTGAAAGGCTTGTGAAATCCAACTTCAACAACACAGAAGGCTTTAGTCAAAATACTCAAATAGCCTGGTTAACAATTATGGCTAGCAGCTAGCTGTTTTGTCAGCCCTGCATGCAATAAAGCTGATTATGCAACACTTGAACAAAAGTGCAATGTCCGCTGCCTCTTCAATAATGCATGCAGCCATTTTGTTTCCTCACATTGAACTTCCTTTTGCCAGATGAAAGAAGAAAAAAAAGGCTTTGAATAATTGCTAACACAATGTGGGTGGATTAACCTAGTTGTTTTTTAGGGAAGGTAGATGAGGTCTTTCTGCATAATGTGCACCCTTGTCAATTCCTCTGTGGACATAGCATGAGACAGGGCTGCCACAGTCCGTTTGTGTCATGGTGCATCTCTGGCATGTGTGTAAAAACATGTTTCTGGAATAGAGCAGACTTTGTCCTCTGGCTAGGTCTTAGCCTTGGAGGGCCTTATACGACCCTGTGTCCAGGTACCTTTAGTACCTAAGGAGTGAGGCCTAACATCAACAGAAGAAGTGTTAAAGCAGGTGTGGGGTGTGATTTCATCATATGTAACCAGGAACATAAAAAGCGACAGGAGACCTGCTCCCTCATCTCAGGGTAGAGGAAGGCTGATGCTAAGACAATGGGATTTGACAGGTGTACGTACGGGGTACGTTTTTAGGACACTGTTAGCCTCAAGCCTCACACTGAGGGTAACCTAAAATGTACACAGGTACTGTGCCCAAATTGGCATCAAGGGTTCTAGCTAGCATTTGGCCACAAAGGGAGAGGGAACACTTGATTTGATCAATTGGAGTTATATTGAAATACTGTTTATAGTTACAATATCTGTGAGAGGTTTGACAAGTTCTGTGCTGAAGCCCCGGCTTCTAACAAATCATATCAAAGTTTATTTGTCACATGCGCCGGATACAACAGGTGTAGACCTTACAGTGAAATGCGTACTTACAGGCTCTAACCAATAGTGCAAAAAAGGTATTAGGTGAACAAAAGGTAAGTAAAGAAATAAAACAACAGTAAAAAGACAGGCTATATACAGTAGCGAGGCTACATACAGACACCGGTTAGTCAGGCTGATTGAGGTAGTATGTACATGTAGATATGGTTAAAGTGACTATGCATATGTGATGAACAGAGAGTAGCAGTAGAGTAAAAGAGGGGGTGGTGGGTGGGACACATTGCAGATAGCCCGGTTAGCCAATGTGCGGGAGCACTGGTTGGTCGGCCCAATCGAGGTAGTATGTACATGAATAGTATAGTTAAAGTGACTATGCATATATGATAAACAGAGTAGCAGCAGCGTAAAAAGAGGGATTTGGATAAGTGCACCGGTAGCAAAAAATGACACCACAACAGGAAAATCATTCTCAAATTGAGGAATATTACATTACTATGTTTACAGCGTGGTGTAGAGAGAAACGGAGCCACACTGCGATTGTCAAATTTGCAGTGAATGTGTCTTTGAGTGACTTATTTTATTTATTCATGAGAAAAGCCAAGTCTGTTACGTTATGCTTCCTGTCCTGATAGTGTTTGGGTGAAAGTCACAGGGGGACACTCACACATGCTTCTCAAACAGAGTAATATCTTGTTTTGTCAAATGGAAGAAGTAAAGTTGGATTCCCACAGAGCCTGTTTTAGATGGTTCTCAAAACTCAAAATATTTTAAGAATTCAGGACAGCAAACACCCAAAGAAATATTTCAGACATTTCTGGTGAGGTATTTATTTTGAGCGTTGCTATAGCCCATTAGTATAGAAACAAGTCCATTGGTATAGTTATAACGATTGGGCATAGCATTCATTTTTCAAAGGTATTGAGGGTGTTGTGTAGCTCTGGTATTCAAAGTGTGACAGTGCAAACAAAGTGAAAGACATTGTGTGGGTGTATAGTGTTAAGGGTACAAGGTCCTCTGTGCATCAGTGCTCTATAGTCAATATATGTTTTGATAAAGAAGATGGTGAACATCTGCTTGGTTACTTTCCTTATGCCTTGGCTTTTCAATTTTGACTGATGAAAAACTGAACGCCTTCCTAATATTGAGTTGCACCCCCTTTTGCCCTCAGAACAGCCTCAATTCATCTGGACATGGACTACAAGGTGTCCAAAGCATTCCACAGGGATGCTGGCCCATGTTGACTCCAATGCTTTCCACAGTCGTGTTAAGTTGACTGGGTGTCTAATGGCTGGTGGACCATTCTTGATACACACAGGGAACTGTTGAACGTGAAGCGTTGCAGTTCTTGGCACAATCAAACCAGAGCGCCTGGCACCTACTACTATACCCAGTTCAAAGGCACTTAGATTTTTTTGTCTTGCCCATTCACCCTCTGAATGGTACACCTACACAATCCATGTCTCAAGGCTTCAAAATCCTTCTTTAACCTGTCTCCTCCCCTTCATGCTGCCAAACATACCCTCGTAAAACTGACTATCCTACCGATCCTTAACTTCGGCGATGTTATTTACAAAATAGTCTCCAACACTCTACTCAGCAAATTGGATGCAGTCTATCTCCAGGTTACCTATAAGTCTTTGCTAGGTAAAGCCCCGCCTTATCTCACTGGTCACCATAGCAACACCCACCTGTAGCACACGCTCCAGCAGGTATATTTCACTGGTCATCCCCAAAGCCAACACCTCCTTCGGCAGCCTTTCCTTCCAGTTCTCTGCTGCCAATGACTGGAACGAATTGAAAAAGTCACTGAAGCTGGAGAATTATATCTCCCTCATTAACTATAAGCATTAGCTGTCAGAGCAGCTTACCGATCACTGAACCTGTACACAGCCTGTACACATCTGTAAATAGCCTACCCTACTACCTCATCCCCATATTGTTGTTTTTTTCTTCTCTTTTGCACTCCAGTATCTACTTGCACATCATCATCTGCACATCTATCACTCCAGTGTTAATGCTAAATTGTAATTATTTCGCCACTATGGCCTATTTATTGCCTTACCTCCCTAATCCTACTACACTTGCGCACACTGTATATATATTTGTATATTGTGTTATTGACTGTACGTTTGTTTATTCCATGTGGAACTCTGTGTTATTGACTTTGTCGCACTGCTTTGCTTTATCTTGGCCAGGTCACAGTTGTAAATGAGAACTTGTTCTCAACTGGCCTACCTGGTTAAATAAAGGTGAAATTAAAATAAATACAAAAATTCATCAACACTGATTGAAGTGGATTTAACAAGTGACTTCAATAAGGGATCATAGCTTTCACCTGGTCAGTCTACAGTATGTCATCGAAAGAGCAGGTGTTTTGAACACTCAGTGTTTACAATGACATAAAATACAATATAGTAATAAAAAAAATCCACAAACACGAGCCCTATCATCATGATATGAAGATAATAATATATGATGTTGTCAGGATCAATAGCCATTTCTGATTAAGAATCGTCATTTCCAAATACCTCACGTTGTAGCCTATGTCTCTTTTTCTACAGATGCTGCTAAATAGCTAACCACAGGGTAAACACAGTACTTTCAAACCGCATTTGAAGAGCTTTAGAACACACTCCGGAATTCTGTTTTATGCATTTCTTCAAGGCCAGAAGACCATATTCATAAATGCAGGCGTCTGAACCTCATAACCCCTCATGGTATATTACACAGCATGTGTGTACTTCAGTTCAAAGATAAATCCTCTTCCTCACCGGGCAGGCATATTCCCAGTTCCAGGCATCTTGAGAGATCAAGACATTGGTGAACCAACAAGCACACACAGATGGGGAAACTGGGCCCACTTTCAAGTTCCTCAAACCATCAAGTGTGAATTAATTATTCTGTTTTACATAAGCATTCCACATTCATACGCATCACACTTTGTACCCTTGCATGTTTAAATAGCAGGATGTCCAGCTAGCCACCTCATACATGATACACAGGAAAGTGTTGATGTTTTGGGGGACATATGATAAGTTAGCCCAACCAGCTACTGTAATTCTTCTCCACTGTATCAGGAGTCAGTCCTGTGTTGAGCAAGTGTGACCAACTGGTGTTTGAACCTGGGTCTCCTGGGCACTGTGAGTTAAAGACGGGACACGTTTTTTGATCTCAGACGAGATTCATCACGAGAGTGGGGTTCCGAAACCTCCGTTACACAGGGATCATGGCACCACCACCAATTCTTGTTTTTCGACGATTTAGTGAAAAACACCTGAAAGTGGGACTAGATTTGAAACAGCTGTGTTATTTTAACCTCTTCATGACCTTAACAATGATTATTATTTGTTTCTGTTGATATTGTACTGGGAAATTATGCTGATTACACCATATGAATCCAGCACTAGCTTACATTTGCCAACAAGGATTGGAAATAGGCAAAAGGCGTCGTTAGTGTGGCAGGCCAAAACTATCATAAATGGGACGATTAAATTACGAGGAAAAACAGAGCTCCGAATAGAAGTGTGTCACAAAACAAACAATACCTCACAATGACAGGGTGCAAAGAACTGAACTAAATAGTGTGTGATACTGACATACAGGTGTGTGAACAGGTGATGAGAATTCAGGTGATTGGGATCTGGCGAATGAGCTGTGTTCAGGGGATCTATGTGTTAGAGAGTGTGAGCTGGAAAGTGGGCTGGAAAGTGAGCTGCGTTCAGGGGATCTACGTGTTTGTGAGTTGGAAGCAGACGTTATAACACTGAGCAGAAATGTGCTTTCATATCACATCCCTTTACACTTGTGTGTATAATGTAGCTGTTGTGAAATTGTTAGGTTAGATTACTCGTTGGTTATTACTGCATTGTTGGAACTAGAAGCACAAGCATTTCGCTACACTTAACATCTGCTAACCATGTGTATGTAACAAATAAAATTTGATTTGATATCAGCTATGGTAGGTCAATACAGATTCAGTTGGCTCGCAAACTGCCTCATGATTATATTGGGTTTTCTGACACAACAGTGGTGCAGTTGATCTGTCAAACTTCCTGAGCGGTTTCAAATGCTCCACAGAAGTTAGAAAATGATGTCCAGGACTACTACATTACCTATTTAAAGCAAAATATGAGTTTCACTGTGCACAACCGTCATAATTTGTCTGTTAAGGTCCTTAAAATGTATTTTCTTTCCCTACATTGGGTCTAAATGTCATGAAATCTCATCTAATTGCACTGGTGTTGCTTAACAAATTGACATATTCCAAAATGGCGGAGTGGTAAGGAATGGGTAACGAATAGCCAAGCAGCGGATGCTTAGCAGCAACAACAACAACCGCCATATTTCTCATCGATGTACAACCTTATCCAACTCCCTCAAAATAATCGTCATACGAACACACACAGTTCTACGGAATGGATGTCATAAATAAACAAAGACAATAGCCCATGTCATCAATTAAGATGCATAATACTTACCTGCAATGAATGTATGGGTCCTAGGGGGCTTCAGGGGAGCAAATTAGTTGAGGAGGGACTAATTAGTATGATGTAATCGGGCTCACAAAGCATGATGCTTGGTGCTGTAACATGGCCCATTTAATTTAAGTATCTCGTTAATTAATCGTGGGGTGAAATTGACTGATGAGATGCCAGCGTGAATGGAAGATGAACCGGGAGGTGTGTGCGTGTCCATGTCCGTGTGTACAGTCGTGGCCAAAAGTTTTGAGGATGACACAAATATACATTTTCAAAAAGTTTGCTGCTTCAGTGTCTTTCTATGGAATACTGAAGTATAATTACAAGCATTTCATAAGTGTCAAAGGCTTTAATTGACAATTACAGTGGGGCAAAAAAGTATTTAGTCAGCCACCAATTGTGCAGGTTCTCCCACTTAAAAAGATGAGGCCTGTAATTTTCATCATAGGTACACTTCAACTATGACAGACAAAATGAGGGGAAAAAATCCAGAAAATCACATTGTAGGATTTTTAATGGATTTCTTTGCAAATTATGGTGGAAAATAAGTATTTGGTCACCTACAAACAAGCAAGATTTCTGTCTCTCACAGACCTGTAACTTCTTCTTTGAGGCCCCTCTGTCCTCCACTCGTTACCTGTATTAATGGCACCTGTTTGAACTTGTTATCAGTATAAAAGACACCTGTTCACAACCTCAAACAGTCACACTCCAAACTCCACTATGGCCAAGACCAAAGAGCTGTCAAAGGACACAAGAAACAAAATTGTAGACCTGCACCAGGCTGGGAAGACTGAATCTGCAATAGGTAAGCAGCTTGGTTTGAAGAAATCAACTGTGGGAGCAATTATTAGGAAATGGAAGACATACAATACCACTGATAATCTCCCTCGATCTGGGGCGCCACACAAGATCTCACCCCGCGGGGTCAAAATGATCACACGGGGGGACCTAGTGAATGACCTGCAGAGAGCTGGGACCAAAGTAACAAAGCCTACAATCAGTAACACACTACGCCGCCAGGGACTCAAATCCTGCAGTGCCAGACGTGTCCCCCTGCTTAAGCCAGTACATGTCCAGGCCCGTCTGAAGTTTGCTAGAGAGCATTTGGATGATCCAGAAGAAGATTGGGAGAATGTCATGTGGTCAGATGAAACCAAAATATACCTTTTTGGTAAAAACTCAACTCGTCCTGTTTGGAGGACAACGAATGCTGAGATGCATCCAAAGGACACCATACCTACTGTGAAGCATGGGGGTGGAAACATCATGCTTTGGGGCTGTTTTTCTGCAAAGGGACCAGGACGACTGATCCGTGTAAAGGAGAGAATGAATGGGGCCATGTATCGTGAGATTTTGAGTGAAAACCTCCTTCCATCAGCAAGGGCATTGAAGATGAAACGTGGCTGGGTCTTTCAGCATGACAATGACCCCAAACACACCGCCCGGGCAACAAAGGAGTGGCTTCGCAAGAAGCATTTCAAGGTCCTGGAGTGGCCTAGCCAGTCTCCAGATCTAAACCCCATAGAGAATCTTTGGAGGGAGTTGAAAGTCCGTGTTGCCCAGCAACAGCCCCAAAACATCACTGCTCTAGAGGAGATCTGCATGTAGGAATGGGCCAAAATACCAGCAACAGTGTGTGAAAACCTTGTGAAGACTTACAGAAAATGTTTGACTTCTGTCATTGCCAACAAAGGGTATATAACAAAGTATTGAGATAAACTTTTGTTTTTGACCAAATACTTATTTTCCACCATAATTTGCAAATAAATTCATAAAAAATCCTACAATGTGATTTTCTGGATTTTTTTCTCTCATTTTGTCTGTCATAGTTGAAGTGTACCTATGATGAAAATTACAGGCCTCTCTCATCTTTTTAAGTGGGAGAACTTGCACAATTGGTGGCTGACTAAATACTTTTTGGCCCCACTGTACATGAAGTTAATGCAAAGAGTCAATATTTGCAGTGTTGACCCTTCTTTTTCAAGATCTCTGCCATCCCCCTGGCATGCTGTCAATTGACTTCTGGGCCACATCCTAACTCATGGTAGCCCATTCTTGCATAATCAATGCTTGGAGTTTGTCAGAATTGATGGGTTTTTGTTTGTCTACCCGCCTGTTGAGGATTGACCACAAGTTCTCAATGGGATTAAGGTCTGGGGAGTTTCCTGGCCATTGACCCAAAATATTGATGTTTTGTTCCCCGAGCCACTTAGTTATCACTTTTTCCTTATGGCAAGGTGCTCCATCATGCTGGAAGAGGCATTGTTCGTCACCAAACTGTTCCTGGATGGTAGGGAGAAGTTGCTCTTGGAGGATGTGTGGGTACCATTCTTTATTCATGGCTGTGTTCTTAGGCAGAATTGTGAGTGAGCCCACTCCCTTGGCTGAGAAGCAACCCCACACATGAATGGTCTCAGGATGCTTTACTGTTGGCATGACACAGGACTGATGGTAGCACTCACCCTGTCTTCTCCAGACAAGCTTTGTTTCCGGATGCCCCAAACAATCGGAAAGGGGATTCATCAGAGAAAATTACTTTAACCCAGTCCTCAGCAGTCCAATCCCTGTACCTTTTGTATAATATCAGTCTGTACCTGATGTTTTTCCTGGAGAGAAGTGGCTTCTTTGCTGCCCTTCTTGACACCAGGCCATCCTCCAAAAGTCTTCGCCTGACTGTGCGTGCAGATGCACTCACACCTGCCTGCTGCCATTCCTGAGCAAGCTCTGTACTGGTGGTGCACCGATCCCGCAGCTGAATCAACTTTAGGAGACAGTCCTGGCGCTTGCTGGACTTTCTTGGGCACCCTGAAGCCTTCTTCACAACAATTGAACCGCTCTCCTTGAAGTTCTTGATGATCCGATAAATGGTTGATTTAGGTGCAATCTTACTGGAAGCAATATCCGTGCCCATGCCTGTGAAGCCCTTTTTGTGCAAATCAATGATGGTGGCACCTGTTTCCTTGCAGGTAACCATGGTTGACAGAGGAAGAACAATGATTCCAAGCACCACCCTCCTTTTGAAGCTTCCAGTCTGTTTTTCGAACTCAATCAGCATGACAGAGTGATCTCCAGCCTCTTCACACCTGTGTTAACGAGATAATAACTGACATGATGTCAGCTGGTCCTTTTGTGGCAGGGCTGAAATGCAGTGGAAATGTTTTTTGGGGGATTCAGTTCATTTGCATGGCAAAGAGGGACTTTGCAATTAATTGCAATTCATCTAATCACTCTTCATAACATTCTGGAATATATGCAAATTGCCATACAAACTGAGGCAGCAGACTTGGTGAAAATCAATATTTGTGTCATTCTCAAAACTTTTGGCCACAACTGTATGTGCATGCGTACGTGTGGAACTGGTTTTGGCCTTCATTCCCCTCATTCAAAGTACTGTATATAGATTGTACTGTAGCATTGCGGGTTCATCGGGTTGCTAATAAAGATTTAGTGTTTCAAAGTGCCTAACATTTTAACCTCAAGATGGGTTCAGGGACCCTGATTTCCATGTGTTGTACTTGTACCAACGACTGTCCTACAAGGTTGGCAGAGCTGAAAGACATTTTTATGGATTGAACGTTAGAGGACGACATGTACTCACTGATAATGGATGTATCCTACAGACCCCGTTCAGATGGAATGGGTATACTGACAGAATATAGAAACATTCAGTACTGTCTAGAACCTATTTAAGAAAATCACTAATTGGTTTTCTCTTTTATTCCACGTTTAATCTTTACTTTAATCATTCAATAACTTTTGATAATTTGGGATACAACAAGTCATTGACACACATGCCATCTCTCCCAAGGCCTTCCTACTGGGCAAAAATCAGTTTAATCAACGTTGCTTCAATGTAATTTTTCAACTAATTGTGACGCAAAATCTATGTAAAAAACTGTAAACTGTTGTTTTGAGGGTAAAATTTCAACCACATGATTATGCCATTATTGTAACCAATTTTCACCAAAGACAAACCTATAAATAACTGTTGAATTTGTACCTTTGAAACAATGTTGGAGCTTCAACATAATATCCACTATAAGGAAAAACCTATAGGCTGGACAGTACCTCCTACTGGAGAGTTGATCTATCTTCAGCTATTCATTTGGTCTCCCATCCAGGGTTTTAATTAACCAAGCCCTGCTTAGTTTGATATTTGTCACTGAGTATTACTAATGTTCTATAGTGGGAATGATTATTATTGAGAAATCTCCACTTAATAGATTCACTGTTGCTATCGAAGTCATTCCAAAGTGTTGGTTCAACAGAGCAAATGAAATATAACCAACTTTATCAATCATATATCATGAATGATGCTTTTTAAGCCTGCATAGAATTTGTGATGTCATCAACAGCTGTTATTTAAATTCAGCCCAGGATTCAACAATAAATAGATAACACATATAGGCCTAGAGTTTCAACATTTGGTTGATTTCAAATGGAATCTACAAGTTAATAATAAATATCCTGAATACACATCTCCATTAAAGATTATGATTCAATCAAATCAAACTGTATTTAAAGTTTGATTTGTTTTGATTTAGTCCTATGCGTTCATTTAGATTTTTGGTTGAAATGGAGATGTGAA
Source organism: Oncorhynchus kisutch (assembly GCF_002021735.2). Lineage (NCBI taxonomy): Eukaryota > Metazoa > Chordata > Actinopteri > Salmoniformes > Salmonidae > Oncorhynchus > Oncorhynchus kisutch. The sequence continues at coordinate 70,331,704 of NC_034184.2, forward strand.
TTGAACATATCAATTATAAATGTGTAAACTGGAATTAAAGCCAGACACGGGGGCTCAGATGGAACTATCCAAGCAGAAGATACATCTCCTTCAAAAGTTCATATTTGTTGTGTTGACAACGAAACACAATTCAATGTTACCTTTGTAAGTAACATTGAAAAGTAAATAGCCCAATGTTAAGGCTATCTAACAAATTAATGTAACAGTATTTATTCAACCTTAAAATGGTTACTCAGTAACCTCAAAATGTGGCCATAGATGTGTTACTCATTTTGTAACAACACATATATTTTGATGTAATCATAGAAAGCGTGCTCGTTCAAGGTCACATGTCTGTGGAGAGTTCGACAATTGCTGTAATAATCTGCACAGAGTATTGAACAGCATTGATCACTTGCACCATGTACTTTAATGTAATCTCAACTAACTGCAATCCAGGTCATTTGGTTCTGCTGTTAGAGGAAGCACAGTGATAACACATTCATCTGTTGTATAAATAAACAAAATATCTGACATTGTATTCCCTTCTGCACTTTGCTGTGCTTTTAAATGGTTGAAAGTGCAATGATAACACATAAGGTAATTCAACAAACTTTTGGCTGTCTTTTTGAGTGGGTGAAAATAGGTTGGAATCTCATTGATCAATGTGTCTACCAAATTTTACCCAATTCTCCACATTGAAATGTCATAGTGTGCCTAGTGGGGTTTGACCATCATGTGATGGTAGACTATATATTTTATCTCCCCGGAAAAATAATGCATGTCCTTGCATTCCTCAATTATTCATTTGGAGATCAATTAAAGTGTCAGTTTAATTTGATTTCAATGAATTACCATGTCATTGCGGCTGTGTCTCTGACAAGCATAAATCACTGTCATAAGAGCTGCTGACACCACACATTATATTGTCATGCTGTCAGACTCTTAAATAAGGCAAAGCACTGAATGAGGGAACATACTGTACAGCCACTAAATTGCAAACTAAGTATCAGGCTGTTGCGGCTGTTTAACTCTAATCATGTTTTAAGTAAGAGTTACCAAGCGAACAAAACTGGTTGTCAAGACACCTCAGCTGTGACCCCTGGGGAGTTTATCTTGTTTACATGGTATAATTCTGAATGTTTTTAAAAGGGCATATGTCACCACCGAAAATATGCATCAATACAATACACACCCTATTCTGTGGTGCTGTCATCTTCATTGGTCCCCGTGGTGGTGGCAAACCTAGCTATACTCTGATATCTGTGGCTGGTAGCAATGTTCAGTTGCTCATAGACAACATGATCCTCAGGCTATTTCATCCATAAAAATTTCACTTTCTCACCCAGGATCTTTCCTGTCACATAATATGCTGAATGCCATTTGCTTTGATAGCACAACATTACGATCAAAGGAAGTGCATAGGGAGTGTTTTTTAAATGAAAATGTGAGTCTATGAAATGCTAGTCTGAAATATGGACTGTTGCCTCCTGTGTTCCAGATACCCACTGGACTGGAAAGGTCTGAGTGGAGAGAAAGATCCATCTCACTCAACCTGCTCCCTTTAGTCTTGTCCTATGCTCTTGCGCTAGCAATCTACTGAGACAAACTGCCTTGGTTGTAGTCTAGGCTATACCTGGTCTACTAACCTTACATCAGCACTTCAAAGTCAACCGGTCATACCACTCCAGTGACAATCATGCACATAGTACATTTGAAAGATGTTTGTGTGTCATGTGCCTCTGTCACCAAGGACATCAAGGACACATCAGCAGTGCAGTATGGAAACCTAGACAAAGCTTATTATGTCCTCGCCCACCTCAACCTAACCTGCTGATGTTGGGCTTGTGTGGTCACAGCACTGCAGGCGACATAGTCTTCAGGTGAGAGTGGTTACGGCTGACTCATAGGTGGCTGTGATGTTTTTTACCGTTCATTTTCACAGCTCTTATTACAAAACTTAAAACCGATCATCAAAAAGGCAGTTGTTTCAAAACTCTAAGCACATTTTCAATTGACTGAGTGCAACAAACAAAATCATACAGTCACTTTTTTCACCAAACTTAATCGGTGTTTCATCTATCATATACATGTTTCACATTGCAATGCATGTTCATATAAAGTCATTGCCTTTCACAATGCAATGCTCACATGACTTTTGATATGATTCTCTTCTCTTTTGTTAAAATACATTTTACTATTCCTTAATCCGACTGCTCATAATTGCTGATAATTTAAACGTTTGGTAAACCTAATGATTTTACATGTCAACTGGTTTGTCTACTACAGATTTTGAGAACTACTTTAAAAAAATGTATATCTCTAAAGCAGAAACATAACACGTATGACATATACTCGAATGTACTACTATGATTTTACTTCTCAGTCATTAAAAAAAAAAAGATATTGACAAGATCAGAGATGTACTGTACGTAACAAATCAAATCAATATTGATTGGTTACGTACACAGATTAGCAGATGTTACAGCAGGTCCAGCAAAATACTTGTGTTTCTAACTCCTACAATGCAGTAATACAACATCAGTACAATACAAAACCAATAAGCAAATAATCCAGGAAGTCCAGAACAAGAAAGAAATGCATCCCCTATACAGGAAACATGTATCCAAAATTAAGTTTCTGGGGTCTTTTTGATGGGGGGGGGGGGGGGGTAGTGTACGTATGCCATCCCCATGAGCATACCACCCTCCTTCAGGCCATGGGAGAGGCATGCAATAATGTCCATCCAGACGTACACTACCATTCAAAAGTTTGGGGTCACTTACAAATGTCCTTGTTTTTGCAAGAAAAGCATATTTTTTTCCCATTAAATTAACATCAAATTGATCAGAAATACAGTGTAGACATTGTTAATGTTGTAAATGACTGTTGAACGCCTATATCTACATAGGCGTACAGAGGCCCCTTATCAGCAACCACCACTCCTGTGTTCCAATGGCACATTGTATTAGCTAGTCCAAGTTTATAATTTTAAAAGGCTAATTGATCATTAGAAAACCCTTTTGCAATTATGTTAGTACAGCTGAAAATGGTTGTTTTGATTAAAGAAGAAATATAACTGGCCTTCTTTAGACTAGTTCAGTATCTGGAGCATCAGCATTTGTGGGTTCGTTTACTGGCTCAAAATGGCCAGAAACAAGAACTTTCTTCTGAAATTCATCAGTCTATTCTTGTTCTGAGAAATGAAGGATATTCCATGCGAGAAATTGCCAAGAAACTGAAGATCTCGTACAACGCTGTGTAATACCCCTTTCACAGAACAGCGCAAACTGGCTCTAACCAGAATAGAAAGAGGAGTGGTAGGCCCTGGTGCACAACTGAGCAAGAGGACAAGTACATTAGAGTGTCTAGTTTGAGAAACAGACGCCTCACAAGTCCTCAACTGGCAGCTTCATTAAATAGTACCCGCAAAACACCAGTATCAACCTCAACAGTGAAGCGGCGACTCCGGGATGCTGGCCTTCTAGGCAGAGTTCCTTTGTCCAGTGTCTGTGTTCTTTTGCCCATCTTAATCATTTATTTTTGTTGGCCAGTCTGAGATATGGCTTTTTCTTTGAGACTCTGCCTAGAAGGCTAGCATCCCGGAGTCGCCTCTTCGTTGAGACTGTTGTTTTGCGTGTACTATTTAATGAAGCTGCCAGTTGTTTCTGTTTCTCAAACTAGAAACTAATGTACCTCTAGCCTTTTAAAATGATAAACTTGGATTAGCTAACACAACATGCCATTGGAACACAGGAGTGATGGTTACTGATATTGGGACTCTGTATGCCTTAGTAGATATTCCATATTAAATCAGCCGTTTCCAGCTACAAAAGGGGCGGTAGGTAGCCTAGTGGTTAGAGTGTTGGGCCAGTAATTGAAAGGTTGCTAGATCGAATCCCCGAGCTGACAAGCTAAAAATCTTTCGTTTGTCCTCTGAACAAGGCAGTTAACCCACTGTTCCTAGACCGTCATTGTAAATAAGAATTTGTTCTTAACTGACTTGCCTAGTTAAATAAAAAATAGTCATTAACAATGTCTACACTGTATTTCTGATACCAAGCCCAGAAATCTGCTCCTTTTATTCTCTGTTACCAACGCACCAGACGTCCAGTTCTTATAGCCGTTAGATGTACCCTTATCCTCCTCCTCCTCTGTTCCTCTGGTGAGGAGGTGCCTCCAGCACCACACCTATTCCCCAGGCGCTCCCATCTGTTACTTCTGTAACAGTAAAAGCCTTGGTTTCATGCATGTTAACATCAGAAGCCTCCTCCCTAAGTTTGTTTTATTCACTACTTTAGCACACTCTGCAAATCCTAATGTCCTAGCCGTATCTGAATCCTGGCTTACGAAGGCCACTAAAACATCTGACATTTCCATCCCCAACTACAACATTTTCCGACAAGATAGAACTGCTGAAGGGGGTAGAGTTGCAATCTACTGCAGAGAGCCTGCAGAGTTCTGTCATACTATTCAGTTCCGTGCCCAAACAATTCGAGCTTCTACTTTTAAAAATCCACCTTTCCAGAAATAAGTCTCTCACCATTCCCGCTTGTTATAGACCTCCCTCACCCCCCGCTGTGCCCTGGACATCATATGTGAATTGATTTCCCCCCATCTTTCTTCAGAGTTCGTACTGTTAGGTGACCTAAACTGGGATATGCTTAACACCCCGGCCGTCCTACAATCTAAGCTAGATACCCTCAATCTCACACAAATTATCAAGGAACCTACCAGGTACAACCCTAAATCTGTAAAAATGGGCACCCTCATAGATATCATCCTGACCAACTTGCCCTCAAAGTACACCTCTGCTGTCTTCAACCAGGATCTCAGCGATCACTGCCTCATTGCCTGAGTCCGTAATGGGTCCGCGGTCAAAAGACCACCCCTCATCACTGTCAAACGCTCCCTAAAACGCTTCAATGAGCAGGCCTTTCTAATCAGCCTGGCCCGGGTATCCTGGAAGGATATTAGCCTCATCCAGTCAGTAGAGGATGTCTGGATGCTCTTTAATGGGGATAGGGGGCAGTATTTTCACTTCGGATTAATTGCGTGCTTTTTCAAAAAGTTTGTGATATCTAATCCTGCTTTTGTGACTCTATCTTTGGCTGGAAAAAATGGCTGTGTTTTTCCTTTGATTTGGTGGTGGTCTAACATAAATATATGTTGTGTTTTCGCTGTAAAACATTTAAAAAATCGGACATGATGGGTAGATGAACAAGATGTTTATCTTTCATTTGCTGTATTGGACTTGTTAATGTGTGAAAGTTAAATATTTCTAAAGAATATTTTTGAAATCCCTGCGGCACCTTTTCAGTTGAATGGGGGGGTGGAGTTCCCCTCGGGGATCGCCTTGCCATAACAGGTTTTAAAAGTGCTTTCCTCACCATCTTAAATAAGCATGCCACATTCAAAAAATGTAGAACTAAGAACAGATATAGCCCTTGGTTCACCCCAGACTTGACTGCCCTTGACCAGCACAGAAACATCCTGTGGCGTACTGCATTAGCATCGAATATCCCCTGCGATATGCAACTTTTCAGGGAATTCAGGGACCAATATACACAGTCAGTTAGGAAAACTAAGGCTTGCTTTTTCAAACAGAAATTTGCATCCTGTAGCACTAATTCCAAAAAGTTTTGGGACACTGTAAAGTCCATGGAGAATAAGAGCACCTCCTCCCAGCTGCCCACTGCACTGAGGCTAGGAAGCAATGTCTCCACCGATAAATCTACGACAATCGATCATTTCAATAAGCATTACTCTACGGCTGGCCATGCTTTCCTCCTGGCTACCACTACCCCGGCCAACAGCTCTGCACCCCCCGCAGAAACTTGGCCAAGTCTTCCCCACTTCTCCACCCAAGTCCAGAGCTGATGTTCTGAAGGAGCTGCAAAATCTGGAACCCTACAAATCAGCTGGGCTAGACAATTATCCACCAAAATTGTTGCAACCCCTATTACTAGCCTGTTCAACCTCTCTTTCGTATCGTCTGAGATCCCCAAAGATTGGAAAGCTGCCACGGTCATCCCCCTCTTCAAAGGGGGAGACACTCTAGACCCAAACTGTTATAGACCTATACCCATCCTGCCCTGCCTTTCTAAAGTCTTCAAAAGCCAAGTTAACAAACAGATCACCGACTATTTCAAATCCCACAGTACCTTCTCCACTATGCAATCTGGTTTCCGAGCTGGTCATGTGTGCACCTCAGCCACACTCAAGGTCCTAAACGATATCATAACCACCATCGATAAAAGACAGTACTGTGCAGCCATCTTCATCGACCTGGCCACGGCTTTCGACTCTGTCAATCACTGCATTCTTATCGGCAGACTCAATAGCCTTGGTTTCTCAAATGACTGCCTCGCCTGATTCACCAACCGCCTTATCTCAGCTCACTGGTCACCGTAGCAACACCCACCCGTAGCACGTGCTCCAGCAGGTATATTTCACTGGTCATCCCCAAAGCCAACACCTCCTTTGGCCACCTTTCCTTCCAGTTCTCTGCTGCCAATGACTGGAATGAATTGTAAAAATCACTGAAGCTGGAGAATTATATCTCCCTCTTTAACTTTAAGCATCAGCTGTCAGAGCAGCGATCACTGTACCTGTACACAGCCCATCTGTAAATAGCACACCCAACTACCTCATCCCCATATTGTTATTTAAAAAATAAATAAATTGCACTCCAGTGTCTCTATTTGCACATCATCATCTGCACATCTATCACTCCAGTGTTAATGCTAAATTGTAATCATTTCGCCTCTATGGCCTATTTATTGCCTTACTGCCCTAATCTTACTACATTTGCACACACTGTACATAGATTGTTTCTATTGTGGTATTGACTGTACATTTGTTTATCCCATGTGTAACTCTGTGTTGTTGTTTTTGTTGCACTGCTTTGCTTTATATTGGCCAGGTCGCAGTTGTAAATGAGAACTTGTTGTCAACTGGCCTACCTGGTTAAATAAAGGTGAAATAAATCAAACATAAATTAAAATGCTTCTTTCATTTCTTTCATTTGAATACATTGTGAAAGATGTCTTCAATGATCACACCTTTGATCACACATGGGATAGAAATTATTGAAATGTTATGTTCAGTACATTTTTATGGGTAGTGCAAGCATTTTGCCTGATGTGAAAACAGTGTAATGTACTGTAATTTACTGTACTGTAGTGTACTACATTCAAAGAGCAATTTTGAAACGTGTATCTTATTTTTTTTGCTATTAGATTAACTGGTTGTTAAAATAACTAAATTGAGTAGACATCATTATGTTGTACTTTGGCAATTAAACCAGTTTACTCATTATTTTTCACAGTAAACTTATATTTCGGATCAATGTTTGAGTGGTGAAGATGTCTACAAACAAAAGGAATGAAAGTTATTGAACGTAAGACTGACTGCATTACAAGTGTTATCAGTTTGGAGTTTTGTACTAAGAGTTGAAAATTCACCACATACATTTTACTTGTGAAAATAATACCAAAGTGATGAAAAAAACTGTAACTCACAGGTCAATACAAAACCTCTTGATCTGTAGCCCTTGGATACTTCCAGGGATAGAATGACAGAAATTGATTGGAGAGACTACATTATTCACACTGTAAAGGGGAGGGGTGCACAGACGTGTGTGTGCGCACATGTGCGTGCGTGTGTGTGTGCGTGTGTGTGTGCGAATAAAGGAGGGAGAAAAATAGAGAGAAACTGAGGTAAATAGAAGGGTGTGTGAGACAGAGAGAGACAGAGACACACACATAATGAGAGAGAGGAAGAGATGAGAAATGGAGAGACAGAGATTACAGGAATGAGCACTTTAAATTGCAGGTTGTGCCTACATGGAAGTAGCTTTACCAGTAGAGCCTGTGCATCACTGCTGTCAGAAACAAAGCAGGGAAACAGAACATGGTAGGAATTCAAACAAGCACCTGAAGACAGAGTAAAAAAGCACATTAAACTGACTTCAGAAAATACTCTATGTATATCATATGTGCCACTACTGCCCATATAAAAAATACTACATTATACTATGGTCTAAATACTGTAGCATTACTATATTTATATACAATTGTATTCATTGTAGTGTTTTTGCTGACTTAACTGTAGCATTTATTGTAGTGTTTACAGTTAACTACAGTATAAATACTGCAGTGAAAGAAAATACTGTAGTATATACTATAGTAATTAATGTATTGTTTTTGTGGATTGTAGTATTCCATAGTATTTACTGTAGTGTTTTTGCGGCCATTACTGTAGTATTTACTATATTGTTTTTGTTTTATTATCTTTTACTTACAGTGCCTTCGGAAAGTATTCAGACATTCCTCATCAACCTACACACAATATTTCATAATTAAAAAGCGAAAACTAGTCTGTAGAAATCTTTGCAAGTGTATTATAAATAAAAAACAGAAATACCTTATTTATTTAAGTATTCAGACCCTTTTCTATGAGACCAAAATTGAGCTCAGGTGCATCCATTGATCATTCTTGAGAAGTTTCTACAACTTGATTGGAGTCCAGCTATGGTAAATTCAATTGATTGGACATGTTTGGAAAGGCACACACTTGTTTTTAAGGTCCCACAGAGGCACAGATCTGGGGAAGGGTACCAAAAAATATGTGCAGCATTGAAGGTCCCCAAGAACACAGTGGCCTCCATCATTCTTAAATGGAATAAGTTTGGAGCCACCAAGACCCTTCCTAGTGCTGGCCGCCCGGCCAAACTGAGAAATCGGGGGAGAAGGGCCTTGGTCAGGGTGGTGACCAAGAACTCGATAGTCACTCTGACAGAGCTCTAGAGTTCCTCTGTGGAGATGGGAGAACCTTCCAGAAGGAAAAGAATCTCTGCAGCACTCCACCAACCAAGCCTTTATTGTAGAGTGGCCAGACGAAAGCCACTCCTCAGTAAAAGGCACATGACAGCCCACTTGAAGTTTGCCAAAAGGTACCTAAAGACTCTCAGACCATGAGAAACAAGATTCTCTGGCCTGATGAAACCAAGATTGAACTCTTTGGCATCTATGGCGTCACGTCTGGAAGAAACCTGACACCATTCCTATGGTGAAGCATGGTGGTGGCAGCATCATGCTGTGGGGATGTGTTTCAGAGGCAGGGTGACTAGTCTTAATCGAGGCAAAGATGAACGGAGAAAAGTACAGAGAGATCCTTGATGAAAACTTGCTCCAGAGCGCTCAGGACCTCAGACTGGGGTGAAGGTTCACCTTCCAACAGGACAATGACCCTAAGCACACAGCCAAGATAATGCAGGAGTGGCTTCGGGACAAGTCTCTGAATGTCCTTGAGTGGCCCAGTCAGAGCCCGGAATTGAACCGGATTGAATATCTCTGGAGAGACCTGAAAATAGCTGTGCAGCAACGCTCCGCATTCAATCTGACAAAATTTGAGAGGATCTGCAGAGAAGAATGGGAGAAAGTCCCTAAATACAGGTGTGCCAAGCTTGTAGCGTCATACCCAAGAAGACTCAGGGCTGTAATCGCTGCCAAATGTGCATCATCAAAATACTGAGCAAAGGGTCTGAATACTTATGTAACTGTGAAAAATGTTTTATACCTGTTTTTGCTTTGTCATTACGGGGCATTGTGTGTAGATTGATGAGGAAACAAGTATATTTAATATATTTTAGAATAAGGCTGTAACATAACAAAATGTGGAAAAAGTCAAGGGGTCTAAATACTTTCCTAAGACACTGTGGAGGCTTTCTCCTTGAGGAAACCTACTGGAGAAATATTTTTTTTTTTGTTCAGAACTTCTGCTCTCTTCTTTTGCCTGCATGGAACACAATATGGTTTATACATGCTATTTAAATTCAGCAAAAAAAGAAATGTCCTCTCACTGTCAACTGCGTTTATTTTCATCAAACTTAACATGTGTAAATATTTGTATGAACATAACAAAATTCAACAACTGAGACACAAACTAAACAAGTTCCACAGACATATGACCCACAGAAATGGGATAATGTGTCCCTGAACAAAGGGGGGGGGGGGGTAAAAATGAACAGTCAGTATCTGATGTGGCCACCAGCTGCATTAAGTACTGCAGTGCATCTCCTCCTCATGGACTGCATCAGATTTGCCAGTTCTTGCTGTGAGATGTTAGATCTTTGAAATGGCGGCGGAGGAGATGGCCGCCGTTTTACGGTCTCCTAACCAATTGTGTAATTGTGTTTTTTTTTTGTGATATTTGTAAATTATTTTGTACATAATGTTTCTGCAACCGTATCTTACGGAAGAAAAGAGCTTCTGGATATCAGGACAGGGATCACTCACCTCGGATTAGACAAAGATTTCTTCAACAACAACAACAAGCAGGACTCAAACTATATTCTCCAAACACCCCACAGGGCAGACATCCCAATTATTCACAAAAGGAAGTGACGCAGAGGACGAAGAGCCGGATGCCTCGTCTGGACCCGCAGAAGACAACTAGGAAAGCTGCTGTTACCATCAATATTACTCGCCAACGTGCAATCATTGGAAAATAAACTAGACGAGGTAAGATCACAAATATTCTACCAACGGAACATCAAAAATTGTAATATCCTATGCTTCACGGAATCGTGGCTAAATGACGACATGGATATTCAGCTAGCGGGGATACACGCTGCACCGGCAGGCTAGAACAGCACACTCCGGTAAGACGAGGGGGGGGCGGTCTGTGCATATTTGTAATCAACAGCTGGTGCACGAAATCTAAGGAAGTCTCTAGATTTTGCTTGCCTGAAGTAGAGTATATTGTGATAAACTGCGGGCCACACTACTTGCCTAGAGAGTTCTCAGCTATACCTTTCGTGGCTGTTTATTTACCGCCACAGACAGATGCTGGCACTAAGACCGCACTCAGTCAGCTGTATAAAGAAATAAGCAAACAGGAAACCACTCACCCGGAGGCGGCGCTCCTAGTGGCCGGAGACTTTAATGCAGAGAAACTTAAATCAGTTCTACCAAATCTCTATCAACATGTTAAATGTGTAACCAGAGGGGGAAAAAATCTAGATCACCTGTACTCCACACACAGAGACACGTACAAAGCTCTCCCTCGCCCTCCATTTGGTAACTCCGACTACAACTCTATCCTCCTGATTCTTGCTTACAAGCAAAAATTAAAGCAGGAAGCACCAATGACTCGGTCTATAAAAAAATGGTCAGTAGAAGCAGATGCTAAACTACAGGACTGCTTTGCTATCACAGACTGGAACATGTTCCGTAATTCTTCCTATGACATTGAGGAATACACCACATCAGTCACTGGCTTTATCAATAAGTGCATTGAGGACGTCGACCCCACAGTGGCTGTACGTACATACCCCAACCAAAAGCCATGGATTACAGGCAACATTCGCACTGAGCTAAAGGGTAGAGCTGCCGCTTTCAAGGTGCGGGACTCTAACCCGGAAGCTTACAAGAAATCCCGCTATGCCCTGCGACGAACCATCAAACAGGCAAAGCGTTAATACAGGGCTAATATTGAATCATACTACACCGGCTCCAACGCATTGTCGGATGTGGCAGGGCTTGCAAACTATTACAGACTACAAAGGGAAGCACAGCCGCGAGCTGCCCAGTGACATGAGCCTACCAGACGAGCTAAATAACTTCTATGTTCACTTCGAGACAAGCAACACTGAGGCATGCATGAGAGCATCAGCTGTTCCGGATGACTGTGTGATCACGCTCTCCTTGGCCGATGTGAGTAAGACCTTTAAACAGGTCAACATACACAAGGCTGCAGGGGCCAGACGGATTACCAGGACGTCTGCTCCGGGCATGTGCTGACCAACTGGCAGGTGTCTTCACTGACATTTTCAACATGTCCCTGATTGAGTCTGTAATACCAACATGATTCAAGCAGACCACCATAGTCCCTGTGCCCAAGAACACAAAGGCAACCTGCCTAAATGACTACAGACCCGTAGCACTCACGTTCTTAGCCATGAAGTGCTTTGAAAGGCTGGTAATGGCTCACATCAACACCATTATCCCAGAAACCCTAGACCCACTCCAATTTGCATACCGCCCAAACAGATCCACAGATGATGTAATCTCTATTGCACTCCACACTGCCCTTTCCCACCTGGACAAAAGGAACACCTATGTGAGAATGCTGTTCATTGACTACAGCGCAGCGTTCAACGCCATAGTACCCTCAAAGCTCATCACCAAGCTAAGGATCCTGGGACTAAACACCTCCCTCTGCAACTGGCTCCTGGACTTCCCGACAGACCGCCCCCAGGTGGTGAGGGTAGGTAGCAACACATCTGCCACGCTGATCCTCAACACTGGAGCTCCCCAGGGGTGTGTGCTCAGTCCCCTCCTGTACTCCCTGTTCACCCACGACTGCATGGCCAGGCACGACTCCAACATCATCATAAAATTTTCTGACGACACAACAGTGGTAGGCCTGATCACCAACAACGACGACACAGCCTATAGGGAGGAGGTCAGAGACCTGGCCGGGTGGAGCCAAATTAACAACCTATCCCTCAACGTAATCAAGACTAAGGAGATCATTGTGGACTACAGGAAAAGGAGCACCGAGCACGTTCGCATTCTCATCGACGGGGCTGTAGTGGAGCAGGTTGAGAGCTTCAAATTCCTTTGTGTCCACATCAACAACAAACTAGATTGGTCCAAACACACCAAGACAGTCGTGAAGAGGGCACAACAAAGCCTATTCCCCCTCAGGAAACTGAGGGGAAAATATTTGGCATGGGTCATGAGATCCTCAAAAGGTTCTACAGCTGCAACATCAAGAGCATCCTGACCGGTTGCATCACTGCCTGGTACGGCAATTGCTCGGCCTCCGACCACAAGGCACTTCAGAGGGTAGTGCGTACGGCCCAGTACATCACTGGGGCAAAGCTGCCTGCCATCTAGGACCTCTACACCAGGTGGTGTCAGGGGAAGGCCCTAAAAATTGTCAAAGACCCCAGCCACCCCAGTCATAGACTGTTCTCTCTACTACCGCATGGCAAGCAGTACCGGGGTGCCAAGTCTAGGACAAAAAGGCTTCTCAACAGTTTTTACCCCCGAGGAATAAGACTCCTGAACAGGTAACCAAATGGTTACCCGGACTATTTGCATTGTGTGCCACCCCCAACCCCTCTTTGACGCTGCTGCTACTCTCTGTTTATCTTATATGCATAGTCACTTTAACTATACATTACATGTACATACTACCTAAATTGGCCCGACCAACCAGTGCTCCTGCACATTGGCTAACCGGGCTTTCTGCATTGTGTCCCACCACCCGCCAACACGCTTCTGCTACTCTCTGTTCATCATATATGCAAAGTCACTTTAACAATACCTACATGTACATACTACCTCAATTAGCCTGACTAACAGGTGTCTGTATAGATAGCCTTGCTACTCTTTTTTCAAATGTCTTTTTACTGTTGTTTTATTTCTTTACTTACCTACACACACACACACATACCTTTTTTTTCGCACCATTGGTTAGAGCCTGTAAGTAAGCATTTCACTGTAAGGTGTTGTATTCGGTGCACGTGTCAAATAAACTGTGATTTGATTTGATGAGATGCTACCCCACTCTTCCACCAAGGCACTTGCAAGTTCCCGGAATAGCCCTAGCCCTCACCCTCCGATCCAACAGGTCCCAGACGTGCTCAATGGGATTGAGATCCAGGCTCTTCGATGGCAGAACACTGACATTCCTGTCTTGCAGGAAATCACGCAAAGAACGAGCAGTATGGCTGGTGGCATTGTCATGCTGGAGGGTCATGTCAGGATGAGCCTGCAGGAAGGGTACCACATGAGGGAGGAGGATGTCTTCCCTGTAACTCACAGCGTTGAGATTGCCTGCAATGACAGCAAGCTCAGTCCGATTATGCTGCGACACACCGCCCCAGACCATGACGGACCCGCTCCAGAGTACAGGCCTCGGTGTAATGCTCATTCCTTTGACGATAAACTCAAATCCGACCATCACCCCTGGTGAGACAAAACCGCTACTCGTCAGTGAAGAGCACTTTTTGCCAGTCCTGTCTGGTCCAGCGACGGTGGGTTTGTGCCCATAGATGACGTTGTTGCTAGTGATGACTGGTGAGGGCCTGCCTTACAACAGTCCTACAAGCCCTCAGTCCAGCCTCTCTTAGCCTATTGCAGACAGTCTGAGCACTGATGGAGGGACATAGTATTCTACAGTATAATACAACATTCTATACTAAGTACTGTAGTATTCTATAGTAAACTGTAGTATTTTTTCATGTGGGTGTAATAAGTTTGATATGGATACAAAATGGAGATAAATCCCAATTGTGTATGTCTGTTGACTTTCTCCTAAAATGCTATTAAGTACATTAAAATGAACAATATGGTGTAGAGTGGGGCAAAAAAGTATTTAGTCAGCCACCAATTGTGCAAGTTCTCCCACTTAAAAAGATGAGAGAGGCCTGTAATTTTCATCATAGGTACACTTCAACTATGACAGACAAAATGAGAAGAAATCAAATCCAGAAAATCACATTGTAGGATTTTTTATGAATTTATTTGCAAATGATGGTGGAAAATAAGTATTTGGTCAATAACAAAAGTTGATCTCAATACTTTGTTATATACCCTTTGTTGGCAATGACAGAGGTCAAACGTTTTCTGTAAGTCTTCACGAGGTTTTCACATACTGTTGCTGGCCCATTCCAAAAATGCTCCGAGGTGGCATAGCAGTTCAGACGTCTTTTGTCCTCGTCTTGTCGTGTCCTGTATATATATATATTTACAACTTTTTCACATACATTTTATTTTTATTTTCCATCAACTCATCTTCAAAACACTCTCCTGCAACCCGCCTCACCAATGTATATTTATAAAAAAGTATTATTTACCTCAGATCTGTAATCCTCCAAGAAGCTAGCCAGAAACTCCAGGAGGCTGGCCTGAAACTAGCCAGAAGCTAATCCAGAAGCTAGTTCAGAGGCTAGTTGGCTCCTTTACTGGCGGGTCATTGGTGTTCAGCTAACCACGGTTTGTGGTCATCGGCTGTCCTTTGGCTCGAAAGTCTATCGCCAGTTCTGTACGGCGCAGCGCGGCTCGGAGCGGAGCATACCGGACCAATTTTTCTCTCCATATCCCTGGATTTCGACTGCTCTCTGGACATTCATGCCCGGATCTCACAGCTAGCTAGCTGCTATCCGTGTGACTGTCGGCCTTCGTCGATTCCGGAGCAAACATCAGTTGTTCCGGAGCTAGCGGGCTCCGTCAATCACTCCTGAGTTCCATCAATCGCACCTGGGCTGCAGTCGCCTATCCGGACCCGTTTTGCTGCCTTCGCGGAGCCCCACCGGGCCTTCACAACTGGACTGCCGACGTTATCTACCCGAAGGAGTTATTCGGCTGGCTCCTCCGTCGCGACGTTACCTGAACGCCCATCTGCGGCCTGCTAACCGTTAGCTGTCTTACCGGCTGCTATCTGAATAGACAATCGGACCATTTTTTTATTTTTTATTTTATTTTATTTTTTATTATTTTTTATTATTATTATTATGTTTTCTTCTTGGGCCTCTATAACTATATCTATTGTTTTTATTTTTGTTGTTGTTGTGTGATTTGGATTGATCCCCTCTACCACACGGAACCCCACTAATCTACTGACGGAGCGCAGGAGGTGGCTAACAACAGACCTCCATCCTATGCTAGCTTGCTACCGATGCCCTGGCTAGCTGTCTAAATCACCAACCAACCTCTCCACTCACCGGACCCTTTTGATCACTCGACTAAGCATGCCTCTCCTTAATGTCAATATATCTTGTCCATTTCTGTTCTGGTTAGTGTTTATTGGCTTATTTCACTGTAGAGCCTCTAGTCCTGCTCACTATACCTTATCCAACCTATTAGTTCCACCACCCACACATGCAATGACATCTCCTGGTTTCAACGATGTTTCTAGAGACAATATCTCTCTCTTCATCACTCAATACCTAGGTTTACCTCCACTGTATTCACATCCTACCATACATTTGTCTGTACATTATACCTTGATGCTATTTTATCGCCCCCAGAAACCTCCTTTTACTCTATGTTCCAGACGTTCTAGACAACCAATTCTCATAGCTTTTAGCCGTACCCTTATTCTACTCCTTCTATGTTCCTCTGGCGATGTAGAGGTGAATCCAGGCCCTGCAGTGCCTAGCTCCACTCCTATTCCCCAGGCGCTCTCTTTTGACGACTTCTGTAACCGTAATAGCCTTGGTTTCATGCATGTTAACATTAGAAGCCTCCTCCCTAAGTTTGTTCTATTCACTGCTTTAGCACACTCTGCCAACCCGGATGTTCTAGCTGTGTCTGAATCCTGGCTTAGGAAGACCACCAAAAACTCAGACATTTTAATTCCAAACTACAAAATTTTCAGACAAGATAGAACTGCCAAAGGGGGCGGTGTTGCAATCTACTGCAAAGATAGCCTGCAGAGTTCTGTCCTACTATCCAGGTCTGTACCCAAACAATTTGAACTTCTACTTTTAAAAATCCACCTCTCTAAAAACAAGTCTCTCACCGTTGCCGCCTGCTATAGACCACCCTCTGCCCCCAGCTGTGCTCTGGACACCATATGTGAACTGATTGCCCCCCATCTATCTTCAGAGTTCGTGCTGCTAGGCGACCTAAACTGGAACATGCTTAACACCCCAGCCATCCTACAATCTAAACTTGATGCCCTCAATCTCACACAAATAATCAATGAACCTACCAGGTACCTCCCCAAAACCTTAAACACGGGCACCCTCATAGATATCATCCTAACCAACTTCCCCTCTAAATACACCTCTGCTGTCTTCAACCAAGGTCTCAGCGATCACTGCCTCATTGCCTGCATCCGTAATGGGTCAGCGGTCAAACGACCTCCACTCATCACTGTAAAACGCTCCCTGAAACACTTCTGCGAGCAGGCCTTTCTAATCGACCTGGCCGGGGTATCCTGGAAGGATATTGATCTCATCCCGTCAGTAGAGGATGCCTGGATATTTTTTTTAAATGCCTTCCTAACCATCTTAAATAAACATGCCCCATTTAAGAAATTTAGAACCAGGAACAGATATAGCCCTTGGTTCTCCCCAGACCTGACTGCCCTTAACCAACACAAAAACATCCTATGGCGTTCTGCATTAGCATCGAACAGCCCCCGTGATATGCAGCTGTTCAGGGAAGCTAGAAATCATTATACACAGGCAGTTAGAAAAGCCAAGGCTAGCTTTTTCAAGCAGAAATTTGCTTCCTGCAACACTAACTCAAAAAAGTTCTGGGACACTGTAAAGTCCATGGAGAATAAGAACACCTCCTCCCAGCTGCCCACTGCACTGAAGATAGGAAACACTGTCACCACTGATAAATCCACCATAATTGAGAATTTCAATAAGCATTTTTCTACGGCTGGCCATGCTTTCCACCTGGCTACTCCTACCCCGGACAACAGCACTGCACCCCCAACAGCAACTCGCCCAAGCCTTCCCCATTTCTCCTTCTCCCAAATCCATTCAGCTGATGTTCTGAAAGAGCTGCAAAATCTGGACCCCTACAAATCAGCCGGGCTAGACAATCTGGACCCTTTCTTTCTAAAATTATCTGCCGAAATTGTTGCCACCCCTATTACTAGCCTGTTCAACCTCTCTTTCGTGTCGTCTGAGATTCCCAAAGATTGGAAAGCAGCTGCGGTCATCCCCCTCTTCAAAGGGGGGGACACTCTTGACCCAAACTGCTACAGACCTATATCTATCCTACCGTGCCTTTCTAAGGTCTTCGAAAGCCAAGTCAACAAACAGATTACCGACCATTTCGAATCTCACCATACCTTCTCTGCTATGCAATCCGGTTTCAGAGCTGGTCATGGGTGCACCTCAGCCACGCTCAAGGTCCTAAACGATATCTTAACCGCCATCGATAAGAAACATTACTGTGCAGCCGTATTCATTGATCTGGCCAAGGCTTTCGACTCTGTCAATCACCATATCCTCATCGGCAGACTCGACAGCCTTGGTTTCTCAAATGATTGCCTCGCCTGGTTCACCAACTACTTCTCTGATAGAGTTCAGTGTGTCAAATCGGAGGGTCTGCTGTCCGGACCTCTGGCAGTCTCTATGGGGGTGCCACAGGGTTCAATTCTTGGACCGACTCTCTTCTCTGTATACATCAATGAGGTCGCTCTTGCTGCTGGTGAGTCCCTGATCCACCTCTACGCAGACGACACCATTCTGTATACTTCCGGCCCTTCTTTGGACACTGTGTTAACAACCCTCCAGGCAAGCTTCAATGCCATACAACTCTCCTTCCGTGGCCTCCAATTGCTCTTAAATACAAGTAAAACTAAATGCATGCTCTTCAACCGATCGCTACCTGCACCTACCCGCCTGTCCAACATCACTACTCTGGACGGCTCTGACTTAGAATACGTGGACAACTACAAATACT
The DNA here is from genome assembly GCF_002021735.2 of Oncorhynchus kisutch. Taxonomy (NCBI): domain Eukaryota; kingdom Metazoa; phylum Chordata; class Actinopteri; order Salmoniformes; family Salmonidae; genus Oncorhynchus; species Oncorhynchus kisutch. Next base: position 70,350,132 of record NC_034184.2, read on the forward strand.
TAGGTGTCTGGTTAGACTGTAAACTCTCCTTCCAGACCCATATCAAACATCTCCAATCCAAAGTTAAATCTAGAATTGGCTTCCTATTTCGCAACAAAGCATCCTTCACTCATGCTGCCAAACATACCCTTGTAAAACTGACCATCCTACCAATCCTCGACTTTGGCGATGTCATTTACAAAATAGCCTCCAATACCCTACTCAACAAATTGGATGCAGTCAATCCGTTTTATCACCAAAGCCCCATATACTACCCACCATTGCGACCTGTACGCTCTCGTTGGCTGGCCCTCGCTTCATACTCGTCGCCAAACCCACTGGCTCCATGTCATCTACAAGACCCTGCTAGGTAAAGTCCCCCCTTATCTCAGCTCGCTGGTCACCATAGCATCTCCCACCTGTAGCACACGCTCCAGCAGGTATATCTCTCTAGTCACCCCCAAAACCAATTCTTTCTTTGGCCGCCTCTCCTTCCAGTTCTCTGCTGCCAATGACTGGAACGAACTACAAAAATCTCTGAAACTGGAAACACTTATCTCCCTCACTAGCTTTAAGCACCAACTGTCAGAGCAGCTCACAGATTACTGCACCTGTACATAGCCCACCTATAATTTAGCCCAAACAACTACCTCTTTCCCAACTGTATTTAATTTTTATTTATTTATTTATTTTGCTGCTTTGCACCCCATTCTTTTTTATTTCTACTTTGCACATTCTTCCATTGCAAAACTACCATTCCAGTATTTTACTTGCTATATTGTACTTACTTTGCCATCATGGCCTTTTTTGCCTTTACCTCCCTTCTCACCTCATTTGCTCACATTGTATATAGACTTGTTTATACTGCATTATTGACTGTATGTTTGTTTTTACTCCATGTGTAACTCTGTGTCGTTTTATCTGTCGAACTGCTTTGCTTTATCTTGGCCAGGTCGCAATTGTAAATGAGAACTTGTTCTCAACTTGCCTACCTGGTTAAATAAAGGTAAAATAATTTTTTTTTTTTTAAATCCTCCATGCAGATCTCCTCTAGAGCAGTGATGTTTTGGGGCTGTTGCTGGGCAACACGGACTTTCAACTCCCTCTAAAGATTTTCTATGGGGTTGAGATCTGGAGACTGGCTAGGCCACTCCAGGGCCTTGAAATGCTTCTTACGAAGCCACTCCTTCGTTGCCCGGGCGGTGTGTTTGGGATCATTGTCATGCTGAAAGACCCAGCCACGTTTCATCTTCAATACCCTTGCTGATGGAAGGATGTTTTCACTCAAAATCTCACAATACATGGCCCCATTCATTCTTTCCTTTACACGGACCAGTCGTCCTGGTCCCTTTGCAGAAAAACAGCCCCAAAGCATGGTGTTTCCACCCCCATGCTTCACAGTAGGTATGGTGTTCTTTGGATGCAACTCAGCATTCTTTGTCCTCAAAACACGATGAGTTGAGTTTTTACCAAAAAGTTATATTTTGGTTTCATCTGACCATATGACATTCTCCCAATCTTCTTCTGGATCATCCAAATGCTCTCTAACAAACTTCAGACGGGCCTGGACATGTACTGGCTTAAGCAGGGGGACATGTCTGGCACTGCAGGATTTGAGTCCCTGGCGGCGTAGTGTGTTACTGATGGTAGGCTTTGTTACTTTGGTCCCAGCTCTCTGCAGGTCATTCACTAGGTCCCCCCGTGTGGTTCTGGGATTTTTGGGGTGAGATCTTGTGTGGAGCCCCAGATCGAGGGAGATTATCAATGGTCTTGTATGTCTTCCATTTCCTAATATTTGCTCCCACAGTTGATTTCTTCAAACCAAGCTGCTTACCTATTGCAGATTCAGTCTTCCCAGCCTGGTGCAGGTCTACAATTTTGTTTCTGGTGTCCTTTGACAGCTATTTGGTCTTGGCCATAGTGGAGTTTGGAGTGTGACTGTTTGATGTTGTGGACAGGTGTCTTTTATACTGATAACAAGTTCAAACAGGTGCCAATAATACAGGTAACGAGTGGAGGACTTGCTTGTTTGTAGGTGACCAAATACTTATTTTCCACCATAATTTGCAAATAAATCCATTAAAAATCCTACAATGTGATTTTGTGGCTTTATTTTTCTCATTTTGTCTGTCATAGTTGAAGTGTACCTATGATGAAAATTACAGGCCTCTCTCATTTGTTTAAGTGGGAGAACTTGCACAATTGGTGGCTGACTAAACACTTTTTTGCCCCACTGTATATTCCCACTGGGCACACACTGGTTGAATCAATGTTGTTTCCAAGGAAATTATGTTGAACCAATGTGGAATACAAGTTGAATAGACGTCTGTGCCCTGTGGGTTATGTTATGATTATCAAATTAATTCCGTTTTTTTTTGCCTGTTTTGTGATAACCCAAAATCTTATGCTTCATACAGATGAACTGTGGTAACGAAGTGTATTCCAGTGGATGTTCTGTTATTTCCACATGGCATTAGGCTCTTCAACAAGGTAGTTATGGTACATAACACAGATGTCTCCTAACTGAACGCTAATGGACACCTTCCAATGATTGTGAACCAGACCTCTCCACAGCACTTTATAAAACAAATACGACTACTAGTGAGAAAGCATTACTTCTTAACTGCCTCCACTATCATGCTCTCTAAATAGGTCTGTACAACAGTGCACTTATTATTTAACCAGACATTGTTATTTTCAATGATGGCCTGGGAACAGTGGGTTAACTGCCTGTTCAGGGGCAGAACGACAGATTTGTACCTTGTCAGCTTGGGGGTTTGAACTCGCAACCTTCCGGTTACTAGTCCAACTCTCTAACCACTAGGCTACCCTGCCGCCCCATGTTAGCCCGCTAGCCTTAAATGAATACAAACAGCAATTTCTTACTTTCCTTAAGCGACATAATTTCTCCAGAGCCATTGGTGGAGGAGTTAGGTTGGACTACATCCGTGCTGATGTCTATGCTGTCATTAGTGTCCGTTAGCATCAATGTGGATCTTGTGTCTTGGATGGTCTAGCATGGCGGTTGGAGCCGCCGACTACAAATCAGTCCAACCAGTGTCGGTGTGCGTTCAAATCTGACCAACTGCCGATGTTACAAACTCCTACCTTACCTGCTCTATCTGTAGAAATATACGAAAGATACAACAAATGAACATGGACCTCAATGGGGTGCGTAGGTTGAAACCCCCCTGACATAGCATTCGCTGTTTCTGATATCTCCCTGCAGACTTTTCTAGGGTATAAAAAAAGAATTACTGAAAATGTTGGAATGGACTTGAGTGCAGAAATACATTGTGCACTAAATAATGTAAAACATCTAAGTGCCACTGGAGGGGGCTGGCGAGAGTGTTTAGATAAGAATAGGTTGGCAAGCTCCAGGCTGTGTGGATGGGATGGTGTGTGTGAGAGAAAGAGCGAGCTTGTGTGTGTGCGTGTGTTTGCCTATACGTGTGTGTGTGTGTGTGTTACAGACTCGCGGCGTAGATCACACACTCAAGACGGCAGAATAACAATTAATCCTGGCCGACCTGTGTGCTCTTGTCATTGAGTTAAAACCCAGATAATGCTATAAAATGCTATCTGAAGTCTGTGAATTTGCATTTGCCTTCTTGGAGGCAGATATATAAATAATGCATGTTGTTTAATTCATGCTTGTGCCAAGGGCTTTCAGTGATGCCAGTGCACAGACCTTATAAAATAATTACGGCACAACATTGTGCTTACTCAGACAAACAAATACATCTTTTGGAGCGGTGCCGACCTCTTTTGGCGATTTGAAAGCTGGTTGGGACTATACACTTTTATTTAGAACCTGAAATATGACAACAAGGTGATGGCACAACATACTTTATTTTATTTATATAATTTGTTTCAAGTAACCACGGCGCTTTGACCTATACCAGATTAAGTTGCATCCGCCAAACTTTGTTTTGAGGTAATGGCATCTTGGATGGAACAGTGGTATTGTCACAAGATATGAAAAACACTGTGTGGTCCTGTTTTGCTCAGTTGGTAAGAGTGTGAAACTAACAATGTCAAATTGTGCGTATTAGAATTGTCAGTGTTTAGTGCTTTTGACAGTGTAATAAAATCACGGTAGGACGAAACTCTCTCATGGAGAGGATGGACCCTGGAATCAAAATGGTCAATGATGTCATACAGATAGCAGGTTTCTTGGCTACACTCTTAGAAAAAAAGGTGCAATCTAGAACCAAAAGGGGTTCTTCAGCTGTTTCTTCAACCCTTTCAAGAACCCCTTTTGGTTCCAGGTATAACCCTTTTGGTTCTAGGTAGAACCCTTTTCGGTTCCATGTAGAACCTATTTTTAAAAAGGGTTCTACGTGGAACCAAAAAGGGTTCTCCGATAAGGACATCCGCAGAACCATTTTGAACCCTTTTTTCTAGGAGTGTATTTGAATTCATATTCAACTGAAACTGAGATTAAACCACATGTGGTCATGTACTACTAAGATGACCACAAACGTCTCTGAACCACAATGCAGAAATCCGGTCACAAAGAAGTTGACAGAGGATCATGAAGACCTTGTATTGGACCATGTGGTAACATGAATACCTTGTATTGGACCATGTGGTAACATGAAGACCTTGTATTGGACCATGTGATAACATGAAGACCTTGTATTGGACCATGTGGTAACATGAAGACCTTGTATTGGACCATGTGGTAACATGAAGACCTTGTATTGGACCATGTGATAACATGAAGACCTTGTATTGGACCATGTGGTAACATGAAGATCTTGTATTGTACCATGTGGCAACATGAAGATCTTCTATTGGACCATGTGGCAACATGAAGACCTTGTATTGGACCATGTGGTAACATGAAGATCTTGTATTAGACCATGTGGCAACATGAAAATCTTGTATTGGACCATGTGGCAACATGAAGATCTTGTATTGGACCACATGATAACATGAAGACCTTGTATTGGACCATGTGGTAACATGAAGACCTTGTATTGGACCATGTGGTAACATGAAGACCTTGTATTGGACCATGTGGTAACATGAATACCTTGTATTGGACCATGTGGTAACATGAAGACCTTATATTGGACCATGTGATAACATGAAGACCTTGTATTGGACCATGTGGCAACATGAAGACCTTGTATTGGACCATGTGATAACATGAAGACCTTGTATTGGACCATGTGATAACATGAAGACCTTGTATTGGACCATGTGGTAACATGAAGACCTTGTATTGGACCATGTGGTAACATGAAGACCTTGTATTGAACCATGTGATAACATGAAGACCTTGTATTGGACCATGTGATAACATGAAGACCTTCTTTTGGACCATGTGATAACATGAAGACTTTCTATTGGACCACGTGGTAACATGAAGATCTTGTATTGTACCATGTGGCAACATGAAGATCTTCTATTGGACCATGTGGCAACATGAAGACCTTGTATTGAACCATGTGGTAACATGAAGATCTTGTATTGGACCATGTGATAACATGAAGTTCTTGTATTGTACCATGTGGCAACATGAAGATCTTCTATTGGACCATGTGGCAACATGAAGACCTTGTATTGAACCATGTGGTAACATGAAGACCTTGTATTGGACCATGTGGTAACATGAAGACCTTGTATTGGACCATGTGATAACATGAAGACCTTGTATTGGACCATGTGGTAACATGAAGACCTTGTATTGGACCATGTGATAACATGAAGACCTTGTATTGGACCATGTGGTAACATGAAGACCTTGTATTGGACCATGTGATAACATGAAGACCTTCTATTGGACCATGTGATAACATGAAGACTTTCTATTGGACCACGTGGTAACATGAAGATCTTGTATTGGACCATGTGATAACATGAAGTTCTTGTATTGTACCATGTGGCAACATGAAGATCTTCTATTGGACCATGTGGCAACATGAAGACCTTGTATTGAACCATGTGGTAACATGAAGATCTTGTATTGGACCATGTGGCAACATGAAGATCTTGTATTGGACCATGTGGCAACATGAAGATCTTGTATTGGACCATGTGGCAACATGAAGATCTTGTATTGGACCATGTGATAACATGAAGATCTTGCAACCACTTGGTTGCAGTGTTTCACTCCAGGACATCGTATCCTCCAACAAAGTATTCCATTATAAGCATATCAAAGAACATTTTGTTAAATAATGTCAAATAACTGGCCGTGAATAGTAAATTAAATCAAATCAAAGTTTATTAGTCACATGCACAGGATACAGCGGGTGTAAACGGTAAAGTGAAATGCTTACTTGCAGCTCTTACTCAACAGTGCAAAATAAACAACCATTAGCAAAGCTAATCAACAGACAATAAGTAGATCAGAGCAGAACAGAGCAGAACAGTCGGTAAACAAGACAAGGTCATTTGTCCTTATATACAAAACAATGCAATTTTTTGCAGGAATGCGATGGTAGTAGGTGAAGTGTAAAGAATAAATATAATAAAAAGTAGCAGCGATGAATGGTGTATGGTGATTTTGTGTGTGTGTGTATTTATGTGTGTGTGTGTGTGTATTTATGTGTGTGTGTGTGTGTCTATTTATGTGTGTGTGTGTGTGTGCGTGTATTTATGTGTGTGTGTGCGTGTATTTATGTGTGTGTGTGTGTGTGTGTGTATTTATGTGTGTGTGTGTGCGTGTGTGTGTGTATTTATGTGTGTGTGTGTGCGTGTATTTATGTGTGTGTGTGTGTGTGTGTGTGTGTGTGTGTGTGTGTGTGTGTGTGTGTGTGTGTGTGTGTGTGTGTGTGTGTGTGTGTGTGTGTGTGTGTGTGTGTGTGTGTGTGTGTGTGAGTGACTATTGAATTCTGTTGAATTGGAAATATAAACGTGGAATACATGAATGCAATGATAAGAAGAAACACCTTGGAAGAGAAATGTAAAAACATAAATGTATCTAAAGAAATTGAAAAGATGTCCTGAAGGATTCAGATGTAATCAAGTATCAGACTTGATCATTTGTTCTTCAATAGCCAGATGGAGATTATCGGTCTCATGACTTTTAACCTTTCCGATTCAAGCACTTCTCAAGTGGAATCACTAACTTGGATGTAGAACAACGTTTACAATATTCTAACCGCAGGCCAATGTCGCTGTTTCTAACTCTTTAGAAAACATATCAAGGGTGTTGTGGAATAAGAAATATTTATATTCTGTGACTAGTTATACCATAGAAAACCGTGGAACAAAGGCAATAGATGTAATAGAAAAATAAGAATAGATCCTATAGGAGAGAGGCCATGAGGTCTAGTCGAGTTCTGGGAATCAGCTGTTGGCTCCGCTGTAGTCGTGATAGTGGTGATCTCTGGCAAATGGCAGCTGCTCCACCTTTTGTTTGCTGGGGCCTGGTGCCCATGAGAGAAGCAGATCAATCTTCTCGGGAGTTAGTAACACACCACTCAAGTTATAGGTTAAAAACCCTGTTACGAATAGCCACTCATCCATTTTCTTAAAATGTTTCGCTTTCGAGTTCAGCAGGGATAGTCAGAAAAGTTGATGTATGAAATGTAGTTTGTTTATCCCATAAGAGATCATCAAGAGTACAAGGCTGATGAAATTTGCGGTTGCATAGCACACGGCAAGATCCAGCAAGATGACACAACCATTTATTTTGTGAGAGATGTGTTGATTTCCTGCATTAGGCTTTCAGGGGATAAAGGAATATGATGAAATAATGAATGTTGGCTCTTTGATGTGGGGTACAGCACCAGTAGTGGAGTGTGGGTAAAATCACTGAGGAAGCCAAGCCACTAAAAAAGCCATATTGCAACCTATGTTGTGATAATTGCATTGTTTGCTCTTTAACCCATTCGTTCATACACCACTGTGAGGTAGCCTAGTGTTTTGGACTAGTAACCGAAAGGTTGCTGAATCGAATCCCCGAGCTGACAAGGTAAAAATCTGTCGTTCTGCCCCTGAACAAGGCAGTTAACACACTGTTCCCCGGTAGGCTCTCATTGTAAATTATAATTTGTTCTTAACTGACTTGCCTAGTTAAATAGAAGGTTACATTTAAAAAATAAATACAATAAGGCTGTGACAACAAAAACACAACAGTCACACAGTGGTGGAATAAATTCAACTACACACACGTTTGTTTCATCACAAAAGTGAAGAGCAACATCTGTCTGGTGAAGTCCACAAAGCCAATATTGCATGTAACAAACAGTTATATCAACTGTAGCATGGTCAAGAAAGTACATTTTTTTTTGACAGTTTACTAAACTACAACTGATTTAGAACCAATGAGTTACTGCAAGTCAGCACAAACACAACAGGAGCCCTGCCTCCGGTATTCCAGCACCATTTACACTTAAACATCATCAAATCAACAAGACAATATATGATTCATTTATATGATTCATTTATACAACAAAAACAAACTTAAAGATACCAAAACAATTTAGTCCAATCAATGTTGCTTAATATCAGCCACAATATTGTGGCTGGCCATTGTACTGATGTGTGCTTGTGCGTGTGAGTGCCATTAAAACATTTTTGGGGCTCACCCTACTTGTAGACTAGTTGAATGTCAATGCCATCCTCCTATCTTTCATGTGGGCAAAACGGTATATGACTCTGTCATACAGTACGCTTTTAGTTTTTGGTTGTCATATCTATCTAGCTAAATATGCTTGCTAGCCCTAACTTCCTCGCACAGGCAACAATGAACCAGCTAAGTTAGCTAGCTAGTTAACGTGAGCCTAAAAGGGCTAGGCTACATCTAGGCTACATATTAAACTTAAATCGTCTCAGGCCTGTGGCACAAAATAAGAATTTATGCTTTGATCAGAATCGCCTTCATAATCATTGGCCTGTACAGAGAGTTAAGTCAAAATCACAAGTTCAAATCTCCATCTCCATCCAGGGCAAAGGAAAGTGCCGATTTAGCAAGCTATACTGCAGGACATGAACACAAGCAGACAAGAAACGGAGATGTCATTTTGCTTAGGATGTGATATGATTGGGGTCAAATCCAATCTGTTTCACCAGGACAACCCACAGTTGAACTCAGCTCAATGCTGATTGGCAAATCATTTTAATTTTTTTTTATTAAGGGAGGCCAAATGCTTGCTGGTATCAATCAAATGCTACCGCCGCAAACGGCATACTCTTTTGGTCCAGACAGAATCAGATACTGTACATGGGCTACACATAGTGAGACAGAGGGACGCTGTTTCCCTTGCTCAGATGATTTATCCGGTGAGATTCAGCGATTTGCGAATTGACAGAAAATTCGGGAAAAAATAAAGATTGGTCAAATATTTGGGGATGCATGGCTTCAATGAATACATGCCACTGTACGGCACTGAGACATAGACACAGTTTTGAACTGATCATAGATGTTTTCTTTGACGATTATTCCGATCAATGTCCATAGATGTATACAAACAGTGGTGTAAAGTACTGAAGTAAAAACACTTTAAAGTACTACTTCAGTAATTTTTTGTGGTATCTGTACTTTACTTTACTATTTATAGTTTTGACAACTTTTACTACATTGCTAAAGAAAATATTGTACTTTTTATTCCATACATTTTCCATGACAAGCCAAAGTACTTTTTTGAATGCATTTTGAATGCTTAGCAGGACAGGGAAATTGTGAAATTGACGCACATATCAAGAGAACACATGGTCATCCCTACTGCCTATAGTCTGACAGACTCACTTAACACAAATGCATCTTTTGTAAATAATGGCTGAGTGTTGGAGTGTGCCCCTGGCTATCTGTAAATTTAAAAAACAAGAAAATGGTGCCGTCTGCTTTGCTTAATATAAGGGATTTTTTATTATTTATACTTTTACTTCTACTTTTGATACATAAGTATATTTTTGCAATTACATTTACTTTTGACACTTAAGAATAATTCAAACCAAATACCTTTAGACTTTTACTCAAGTAGTATTTTACTGGGTGACTTTCACTTTTATTTGAGTAACTTTCTATTAGGGTATCTGTCCTTTTACTCAAGAATGACAATTGGGTCATTTTTTCCACCACTGTATACAAACATGTTATGGGCATGCATATCCAATTCGGGGCAATTCGTATAATTCTGTACATAAATCTGGTACACTCCATTTACTATGATATATTACGTTACGTTAGGTTACATTATGAATGGCATAGCAGTTGTACAATATCATACACCTTATAGAATGTATAGTGTATTATTATACATATTTCTCTGAGACCAGGTTTCTTGTTGTGCCCAATAACAACAAAGGAGAATTAGTGGAGAATTTACATTGGTGGACCGCACCTCCTCTCCAGGGGGTAAACTACCCGCCCTCCAGGACACCTACAGCACCTGATGTCACAGGAAGGCCAAAAATATCATCAAGGACATCAACCACCCGAGCCACTGCCTGTTCACGCCGCTATCATCCAGAAGGCGAGGTCAGTACAGGTGCATCAAAGCTGGGACTGAGAGACTGAAAACAGGTATCTCAAGGCCATAGACTGTTAAACAGCCATCACTAGCACAGTAGAGGCTGCTGCCTATAGGCATAGACTAGAAATCACTGGACACTCTAAGCAATGGAACACTAGTCACTTTAATAATGTTTACATTTCTGATATTACTCATCTAATATGTATGTACTGTATTCTATGCTATTCTACGGTATCTTAGTGACTTAATAATGTTTACATATCTGGCATTACTCATCTCATATCAAATCAAATTTGATTTGTCACACACACATGATTAGCAGATGTTAATGAGTGTAGCGAAATGCTTGTGCTTCTAGTTCCGACCATGCAGTAATATCTAACAAGTAATCTAACCTTACAATTTCACAACAACTACCTTATACACACAAGTGTAAAGGAATGAATAAGAATATGTACATAAAAATATATGAATGAGTGATGGCCGAACGGCATAGGCAAGAGGCAGTAGATGGTACAGAGTACAGTATATACATATGAGATGAGTAATGTAGGGTATGTAAACATTATATAAAGTGACATTGTTTAAAGTGGCTAGTGATACATTTATTACATCAAGATGGCAAGATGGTATAGAGTACAGTATATACATATGAGATGAGTAATGCAGGGTATGTAAACATTATATAATGTAGTATATACTGTATTCTATACTATTCTGTATCTTAGTCTGTTCCGCTCTGACATTTCTTGTCCATATATGTATATAGTCTTAATTCATTCCTTACTTAGATTTACGTGTATTTTGGGTATATATTGTGTAATTTGTTAGATATTACTTGTTAGACATTACTGCACTGTCAGAGCTAGAAGCACAAGCATTTTGCCACACACGCAATAACATCTGGTATGTGTACGTGTATGTGACTAATAACATTTGATTTGATTTGGTTAGGTGAACTAACGACAAAAGTAGGATCATTTATGTTAAAGGTTAGGAGAACTAAAATGACACAGGTTAGGTAAAATGGCTTACTCAAACACGAAAACCTTTGGACTGCTAGACTGAGCGACGGATTACCCCCATCCATCCTCCCCGACCAACCTCCCTTCTTTTATTTCTGTCTAAAGTAACTACACCATTAGTAGGTATCGTGTCTTGGAGGTGCTCAGAAATAAGTAAAGTATGTTTCGCAAGGCTCTGAGGCCAGGCTGACATATCCAAAAATATCAATGGCAGCATCTTTGTTAAAAGTCAGCAGTCAGGCGAGTGTGAGGTGAATCAAGTTTGTTTTCATCAGCTCTGAGGACAAGGTCCATGCTTTGCAGAATCCCTCCAACAGTGCCCGTATATTCCATTACATGACGTATGGTTCTCCACAGCCCTGGATCATAACATCTGCCATTACTACCCCGCTACCCCTCCTCCTCCCTCCATTCCACATCACATGAGGTCAGTGGACAGACAGGCGCATTAAGACAATTAAGACGGGCCCCTTAACCCTGCTGTCTGGCTCCCCGACGCGGGCGGAAAAGCTTCTATCGTTCGCCTGGGCAAGACTGATGACAAATAGAAGACCATTACCAGGAAGGAGGTAACTCCAGGACTTCAGAGCGTCTGAGAGAGGCTGGTGCTGTAGCAATTACCCAAGATGACCGGATCGAACAGCGGGAAGAGAGAAGAGAGGACAGAGGTGATGTGAGAGGGAGAGGACGAGAGAGGGAGAGGGATTTTTTTTTTAAATGTGAGAGTGAGAGAAAAAGAAAAGAAAGAGGAGATGGGATGAGAGGAAAAGAGAAGACAAAAAGAAAGAGGAGGAGACATAAAGGGACGAACAAAAGAGAGGAAGAAACTCAATTGAAGAGAAGAGAGTTCTGGATGGCCTAGATTTTTCACTCACTATCATAGTGTTTACCTCAGAGGAATCCTGATGGTAAAATAAGACTGGGAAAGGTCAGATTCAACAACCTGTTAGAGAATTAGGGCTATTCAAAAAGGGAGCTGTCCTCTTGGAAACAACAGTATTGAATCAACACTGTCTCACTGATATCAGTGCAGGGTTCTATTACACACTTAGATTTATGTCTAGTCCTGTACTTTTCTTTCACACAGTATGAAACCACAAACATCACCAAATTGCCTCCAACTAGCCAATCCTCTCAGATGGAGTAGCTAGGGTCAAGGAAAGACTGAACCAAGAGAACCAGCACCTCCACCCCCTCCCCATACAGACCAGCCCCAAGAATCTCACCCCTGACTGGGAGCCAACCATCGGTTCCCCTCCTGGACCCCACTGGCCTGGCCTGCTGCTGTGCTAACTGCATTTCAGACAGATGCTTTTACAGCCTGATTTACAGGGCCACATGATTTCCACATGGCTAAACTATGTCCTTTGTAGCTGCTCACGACTCCCTTCCCCCTTAGCCTCTCATGGACAGCTGTTCATCAATCTTAGAGCAGATAAAGCTGTCCTCTCTCTCTCACCAGCCCGTCCAGACTATGGGCCACTGTTAGGTGAGAGGCTGGAGAGGTTAGCCAAGATGGCCGACATGTTCTTGTTCTGAGAGATGAAAGAATGTAGCCAGTGTGACATGCGGCTCTAGTTTTGAGGTAGGTAGATCTTTGGCATAAAAATATTCATACCACTGGGCCAACAACATAAGAGCAGCCATTGGTAATCAATAGACAAAATATTGTTAATTGATTGAGCATCTACAATTGCAACAATGTTACAAGTCAAGGGACATGCAGTTGACACTAATACATTAAACAGAATAGATAAATAAATAGATAAATAAATGAGTTACTTTTGGACATTTGATTAGTTGATATTTCGTACATTGATAGATTGCTATGAATCGACTATTGAATTCTACATAGAACCTGTGAAGGGGGAGGTGAAAGATGACTGACAGTAGGACGGTGAGGGAAGACTGAGTGTATGCGTAAGCTACAGAGGAAGACAGAGGAGAGGACAGTCCGCTAGGATAGCTGGTGCCATTCATATCAGTGTATTTCTGCCTCATAAAACCATATTATACTGAATTATATTGAGGCTGCTTACACTGGTGCCCTTTTTACCTCTGACAAATCAGCTGGAATCTCTACATGGCATTATTTCTGATCCTGTGACATTGGATCATTTAATATGTCTACGCTACCCACATAAACCTACAGCAGAGACACCCATAAACAAATACAAGCAGGTGAGGGTTGAGTGATGCGTTGTTGGCTCAGGTCTAGCGATACATGCCACGGCACTTTTCAGCAATGGCCTTCAATGGCCTCACCAGGCGAAAATTAATAGTTCCCGAGCGCCAGATAAACGATGGTGTATGTATTAGACCCCCGCCTAATAAAATCTGGACGATCCGTCCAGAAGAACAGAACATTACTCTCCCCACCAAGCTCTAGCCAAGGAGTGGGTGGGATTTATGATGGGTAAGCACCTTTTTCTATTCTCTCCATTGATTTTGGGATGGTCAATCGGATGATTGTGAGACGACTGAAGATTTATGACCCCGGAGGAACCAATAGTTTTCATCAAGGGTGTAAAGCCTGGAGAGCGAATAGCCTTCACCCGCTATCCCATACTGAGAGAAAGTTGTGTTTCTTCCAGGGCCCTAGCCCAGAAAAAAAACGGTTTAATAAATGGACAACTCAATCACTGTGATTGCTACTGGGGTTCTGGGAAGTGAAAAAAAAAACATGGTGAAATCAACACTTTGATGGAATGAAAGATAAGAAGCTAGGCAATTTGGGATACATGAATCAATCTGAGATAACTTGCCTCAAAGGGCGATTCATCTCTCATCTCCACCCTCCGCCCGTCGATATATCTAGATAAAGCGCATAGCTTTATTGAACGCTTGTAATCATTAAATGCTTTCGATACAAATGAACTTACCGCAGTGCCTACGATCTATGTGGAGGAGGGAGAGCGGGAGAGACAGACAGGGAGCAAATCCTTGGAGATGAATCGAAAAGGAACCAAAGTGACATTCTGTATCTTCTGTCACTCCCAAGAACGAAGGCATTAAAATTACATAAGACTGCAGCATTTCTGTATTCTCTTCCCCTTCTTTCACCTCCTCTTTATTTGTGCTCGAAGTGTGCGGCATTAAACTTTTATGCGGCTAACAAACAGCTAGGAAATTGGTTCTTTGGTTGTATGACATTGGTAGGAAAAAAACTGTGAGAAAAATCCCCTCCACTCCATCAAGTAACAGTCTTGAGGCTGACTCATAGGTATCTGTTGCTGTGTGCAGTGAATTGATATACAGTGCCTTCAGAAAATATTCATACCCCTTGACTTATTCCACATTTGATTGTGTTACAGAATTCAAAATTTATTAAATACTCCATAATGACAAAGTAAAAACATGTTTGCAGAACTTTTAGCTAATTTATTTCAAATGAAATACAGAAATATCTCATTTACATTAGTATTCACACCCCTAAGTCAATACTTAGTAGAATCCCCTTTGGCAGCGATTACAGCTGTGAGTCTTTAGTGTCTGAGAGCTTTCCACACCTGGATTGTGCAACAATTTGCTCATTATTCTTTTCAAAATTCTTCAAGCTCTGTCAAATTGGTTGTTGATCATTGCTAGACAACCTTTTTCAAGTCTTGTTATAGATTTTCAAGTAGATTTAAGTCAAAACTATAACTAACTATAACTATAACTATAATTCTTGGTAAGCAACTGTGTATAACGGTACCGGAGGGGATGGCTGCCGTTTTACGGGCTCTGAACCAATTATGCTATTTTGTGTGTTTTTTCGCATTGTTTGTAATTTATTTTGTACATAATGTTTCTGCCACCGTCTCCTATGTCCGAAAAGAGCTTCTGGATATCAGAACAGCTGTCACGCCCTGACCATAGTTTGCTTTGTATGTTTATATGTTTTGGTTGGTCAGGGTGTGATCTAAGTGGGCATTCTCTGTTTCTGTCTCTGATTGGGAACCATATTTAGGTAGCCTGTTTTGTCATTGTGGGTTGTGGGTAATTGTCTATGTTAGTTGCTTGTGTCAGCACAGTTCTTTATAGCTTCATGGTCGTTTTTCGTTTATTGTTTTGTATTCAGTGTTCAGTGCTTTCTTTAATTAAAATATCATCATGAACACATACCACGCTGCATTTTGGTCCGCTTCTTACGACGATCGTGACAACAGCGATTACTCACCTCGAACAGGACAAAGCTTTTTTTTTTATGAGTCTGACGCAAAGGATGTACTGTTGCTCCCGGAGCAGGTCCAAATCACTGTCCTTCGCATGAAGAAAAGATAGAGATACAGGGGGAGCAGATGTAGGTGCCTTCTGAAAATTTGTCGGTGAGAGTGTAACCCGCCTTTACCATCCGTTCTTTTGGCCAACGTGCAATCACTGAGAATAATCTGGATGAGCTCCGTTGGAGACTATCCTACCAAAAGAACATTAAAAACTGTAACATCTTACGTTTCACAGGTCGTGGCTGAACGGTAACACAGATAATATACAGTTGGCTGGGTTTTCCTTGCATTGGCGAGACAGTCTCAAGGTATTGCTCGCCTGAGGTAGAGTACCTCATGATAAGATGTAGACGACACTACCTATCAAGTTCTCATCTATATTTTTCGTAGCTGTCTATTTCCCACCACAAACCAATGCTGGCACTAAGACTGCACTCAACTGCACTCGAGTATAAGGCCATAAGCAAACAAGAAAATGCTGATCCAGAAGCGGAACACATGTGACATGCTGATCCAGAAGTGGCCAGGGACTTTAATGCAGGTGAACTTAAATCCGTTTGATCTAATTTCTACCAGGATGTCACATGTGCAACCAGAAAAAAAAAACTGTATACCACCTTTACTCCACACAAAGAGACGCGTTCAAAGCTCTCCCTCGCCCTTCATTTGGCAAATCTGACCATAATTCTATCCTCCTGATTCCTGCTTACAAGCAAAAACCAAAGCAGGAAGTACCAGTGACTCGCTCAATACAGAAGTGGTCAGATGACGCGGATGCTACGCTACTTGACTGTTTTGCTAGCACAGACTGGAATATGTTCTGGGATTCATCCAATGGCATTGAGGAGTATACCACCTGATTGGCTTCATCAATAAGTGCATTGACGACGTCGTCCCCACAGTGACCATACGTAAATATCCCAAGCAGAAGCCATGGATTACAGGCCACATCTGCACCAAGCCAAAGGCTAGAGCTGCCCCTTTCAAGGAGCAGGACACTAACCGGATGCTTATAAGAAATCCCGCTATGCCCTCCGACAAACCATCAAACAGGGAAAGCATCAATACAGGACTAAGATTGAATCCTACTTCACCGGCTCTGACAAACGTCAGAAGTGGCAGGACTTGAAAACTATTACGGACAACAAAGAGAACCCCAGCCGCAAGCTGCCCAGTGGCGCAAGTCTACCAGACAGGCTAAATGCCTTTTATGCTCGCTTCGAGGCAAGCAACACTGAAGCATGCATGAGGGCACCAGATGTTCCAGACAATTGTCTAATCACAATCTCCGTAGCCAATGTGAGCAAGATCTTTAAAAAGGTCAACATTCACAAGACCACGGGGCCAGACAGATTACCGGGACGTGTACTCAGAGCATGCGAGGACCAGGACTGACATTTTCAACCTCTCCTGACTGGGTCTGTAATTTCTACATGTTTCAAGCAGACCACCATAGTTTCTGTGCCCAAGAAAGCGAAGGTAACCTGCCTAAATGACTACTGCTCCGTAGCACTCACGTCTGTTACCATGAAGTGCTTTGAAAGGATGGTCATGGCTCACATCAACACCATCATCGAGGAAACCCTGAACCGCCTCCAATTTGAATTCTGCTCCAACAGATCCACAGATGACGCAATCTCATTTGCACTCCACACTGCCCTTTCCCACCTGGACAAAATGAACACCTATGTGAGAAGGATGCTCATTGACTACAGCTCAGTGTTCACCACCATAGTGCCCAGAAAGCTCATCACTAAGCTAAGGACCCTGTAACTAAACACCTCCCTCTGCAACTGGATCCTGGACTTCCTGACAGGCCACCCCCAGGTGGTAAGGGTAGGCAACAACACATCTGCCATGCTGATCCTCAACACGGGGGCCAGTAACCAAAAGGTTTCTGGATCGAATCCCCGAGCTGACAAGGTAAAAAATAGGTTGTTCTGCCCCTAAGCAAGGCAGTTAACCCACTGTTCCCCCGGGAGCCAAAGACGAGGATGTTGATTATGGCAGCCCCCCACACCTCTCTGATTCATAGCGGTTGGGTTAAATGTGGAAGACACATTTCAGTTGAATGCATTCAGTTGTACAACTGACTAAGTATCCCCCTTTCCCTTTTCCTCAGGGGTGCGTGCATTGTCCCCTCCTGTCCTCCCTGTTCACCCATGACTGTGTGGCCAAGCATCATTAAGTTTGCTGATGACACAACAGTGGCCTGATCACCAACAACAATGAGACAGCCTATAGGGTGGAGGTCAGAGACCTGGCAGTGTGGTGCCAGGACAACTACCTCTCCCACAACATGAGCAAGACTAAGGAGCTGATCGTGGACTACAGGAAAAGAAGGGCCAAACATGTCCCCATTCACATCGACGTGGGTTGTAGTGGATCGGGTCAAGAGCTTCAAGTTCCTTGGTGTCCACATCATCAACAAACTATCATGGTCCAAACACACCAAGACAGTTGTGAAAAGGGTATGACAACGCCTCTTCTCCCTACAGGAGACTGAAAAGATTTTGCATGGGTTCCTAGATCCTCACAAAGTTCTACAGCTGCACCATCGAGAGTATCTCAACCTCTATACTAGGTGGTGTCAGAGGAATGCCCAAAAAATAGTCAAGGACTCCAGTCACCCAAATCAGAGACTATTCTCTCTGCTACTGCATGGCAAGCGGTACCGGAGCACCAAGTCTGGGTCCAAAAGGCCCCTCATAAGCTTCTACACCCAAGCCATAAGACTGCTGAACAATTAATCAAATGGTCACACAGACTATTTGCATTGATCCCTCCACGCTGTTTATTTTCTATGCATAGTCACTTTACCCCTACCTACATGTACAAATGACATCAATTACCTCAACTTACAAGTACCCACTGTATATAGCCTTGTTATTATTATTCAACTTTAGTTTATTTAGTAAATATTTTCTAAACTCTATTGTAAGTAAACATTTCATGGTAAGGTATACATACACCTGTTGTATTCGGCGCATATGACAAATACAATTTGATTTGAACTCCAGTGTAGATTTGTGTTTTAGGTTATTTGTCCTGCTGAAAGGTGAATTAATCTCCCAGTGTCTGGTGGAAAGCAGACTGAACCAGATTTTCCACTCAGATTTAGCCTGTGCATAGCTCCATTCCGTTCATTTTTTTATCCTAAAACTCTCCCCAGTCCTTAACGATTACAAACATACACATAACATGATGCAGCCACCACTATGCTTGAAAATATGGAGAGTGGTACTCTCTGTGTTGTATTGGATTTGCTCCAAACATAACACTTTCTATTCAGGAGAAAAAGTTAATTGTTTTGCCAATTTTTTTGCAGTATTACTTTTGTGTCTTGTGGCAAACACGATGCATGTTTTGGAAAAAATGTATTCTGTACAGGCTTCCTTCTTTTCACTCTGTCAATTAGGTTAGTATTGTGGAGTAACTGTAATGCTATTGATCCATCCTCAGTTTTCTCTTATCACAGCCATTGAACTCTATAACTGTTTTAAAGTCACCATTGGTCTCATGGTGAAATCCCTGAGCTGTTTCCTTCCTCTCCAGCAACTGAATTAGGAAGGACACCTGTATCTTTGTAGTGACTGGGTTCATTGATACAAAGTGTAATGAATAACTTCATTATGCTCAAAGAGCTTTTCATTGTCTGCTTTTAAATTTTTACCCATCTACCAATAGGTGCCCGTCTTCACGAGACATTTGAAAACCTCCCTGCTCTTTGTGGTTGAATCTGTGTTTGAAATTCACTGCTTGACTGAGGGACCTTACAAATAATTGTGTGTGTGGGGTACAGAGATGAGGTAGTAATTCAAAAATCATGTTAAACACTATTATTGCACACAGAGTGAGTCCATGCAACTTATCATGTGACTTGTTAAGCAAATTTTTACTCCTGAACCTATTTAGGCTTGCCATAACAAAGGGGTTGAATACGTATTGAGTCAAGACATTTCAGATTTTGCATTTTTTATTAATTGGTAAACATTTAAAAAAACATTATGGGCTATTAAATTCAGGCTGTAACTACAAAGTGGAAAAGTCAAGGGGTGTGAATACTTTCTGAAGGCACTTAATGCTTATCACCGCCCACGAGTGTCTATTGATTGCGGTCTAATTTTACCTCCTGGAATGGTGGGTGTCAAGCCGTGGCCGATTGGTGCCTCCATGCCTGCTCCTAACATCCCCGTAAGTCTGTACACTTGGCACGGCAGATTAAAGAGTGTAGAGATGGGGCAAGGCCAGTTTACAGCAGTGAACATGAGAGCCTGTAGGACTAAATCATGCAAGGACGATACAGACAACGTGACTACGGTCACTGACTCTAATACTGTGGCATAATTATGTTATCATCTGTTGTTGGAGTGTAGAGCTTCCTCTCTGATTTATGTGTCCATTACTGTGAGGTTAGCACAAGATTCACACATAGTTCATGGAAAAGTTTGAATTAGCCTAGTGGTTAGAGCATTGGACTAGTGACCGGAAGGTTGCAAGTTCAAACCCCCGAGCTGACAAGGTACAAATCTGTCGTTCTGCCCCTGAACAGGCAGTTAACCCACTGTTCCCAGGCCGTCATTGAAAATAAGAATTTGTTCTTAACTGACTTGCCTGGTTAAATAAAGAAAAAAGAAAACGTTTGAATTGAGGAGCGATTAAGTTTTTGCAGTTGTCTGTTGACATGACATGAGGTGTTCCAGAATCTGTGAGCACAAAAATGTTTATTGTAGCATTAGAGCTATGTCGTCTTCATATTGTGTTCACATTGTGTTATTGTGTGCTGAAGCTACGGAACCAAATCCCCCGTAGTCCTCCATGGGCTATTGAGTGGTGCAGTGGTCTAAGGCACTACATCTCAGTGCAAGAGGTGTCACAACAATCCTTGGTTCGAATCCAGGCTGTATCACATCTGGCCGTGATTGGGAGTCCCATACGGCGACGCACTTGGTCCAGCGTCATCTAGGTTTGGCCGGTGTTGGCCGTCATTGTAAATACGAATTTGTTCTTAACTGACTTGGCTAGATAAATAAAGGTTAAATAAATACAAGGTATCATGCTTGAAAACTCTTCACCTCATTAACATAAATCAGAGCAGGCAGACCAATCTGATGTATCATCGCTTTATGAGCCAGAGATGAGATTCTATTAGCATGTGATTCTGAATGGGTGATCTTTAGGTGGGCTATCGCTTTATGAGCCAGAGATGAGATGCTATTAGCATGTGATTCTGAATGGGTGATCTTTAGGTGGGCTATCGCTCTATGAGCCAGAGATGAGATGTTATTAGCATGTGATTCTGAATGGGTGATAGGTGGGCTGCGTTTGTAATAATTCCTTTGAAGGAGCTCATAAAGAGGCATGGCCACAGGTTGTAAATGCCGGAGGACAAAAGGACAGTCAAACTGACCAGGAGTGGAGGGTGGCTCCATAACAGATCCAACAACACACCCAAACAGAACCTTGTTCAGTAGGGCATGTCATAGTCAAATGGTTTGCAATGGGAAAATAACATCTGTGTTTTAATTGGACATGTTTAGGTGGTAGGGGAGGACATTTCAAAATGTCTTTGCCTGAACACTGCCCAGCTCTTATACGCGACATGTGATGATGTCTGTAAGAGCAGCTACACCCAGCTTGCTAATTGTGTTCTGTTACCACTTGTTTAAATATGAATCCTTATTCATGTCTTGTCTTGTGTTTATGGCATGCTAACCCTTCAACTGCTGCTCTTATACATTTCAATAGCAGTTTGGGGTTGACGGTGCATTCAGCCATTTTACAATGTATATGATTTGGTATTTTGTATGCTAAGTGAATATTGAGAGAATTGTCATACAAACATTGTTTATGGCACAACTCTGCCAGAATGAATGTAAGCCTTTAACACAGACAATTAAATATACATGTCATCAACAAAGAAGTTATAGGAAGTCACATTAACATTCTTTGTGTGCTGCAATCCTTGTCCAAATGCATTTTCTCATAAGATAGAAATAACACAATAACGCTAATACCAGGTTCTGTTTGAATTCATTTCAAATGTATCTCTATAAATCATAATATTATATCAGGTTTACAGCAGTGATATAATCTCTCCATCTCATAGATCATCTTCATTAAAGATCATTTGAAGCCACCTAATAAAAAGACAGAGTGGTATTGTGAAAGTGTGGAAAACCTCTAGAGGAGATAATAGCAATGGTGGACACTGGAGCCATTATCCCAAGCCCCTGAGCACTTCATCCAATTTACATTTTAGTAGACCCTCTTATCTAGAGTGACATACAGTAATGAGTTCATACATTTTGTTGTTGTTGTACTGGTCCCACATGGGAATTGAACCCACAACCCTGGCATTGCGAGCACCATGCGCTACCAACTAAGCCACACGGGACCCATAATTACACATGGGACTGATGTGGAGTCATCGACCATGAACCAGTAGCCATGTGCTGCTCATATGGACTATCACATCATATGAAGTTATGGGGTCTACTTATGTGGGGAGAGACACCAACAATAGTTACGAATGACATTTCCATGAGTGATGACCCAGGTTTAGTGAAGCTATGGCTCATTCCTCATCATTTGCATCCATTAACGGAGCATGTCTGCCACTCGCGTCGAATGGCTCCGCCGCCTGACTGATATGTACAGGCATGACACCCCTGTCATATAACGGGCCCTTAACATGTAGGAATGGCCGCTGGTTCTCCAACGCGCCAACGATTGTCGTGTATCTAAATCTTCTTCATTACAGTCTACGGTTCTGTGTTTCACCGTAGCTCCTTCTTTTTACGAGTCAACAATGTTGTGTCGTGACTCTCGGGCGGCGGGCACTCCGGAGCTGAAACGCCAGTGAATTGCACTTCATTTCATGCCATCAGCATTAATCTATGATCGGGTTTCCATCGCACACTCACCCCAGAGTAAAGAGATCCCTGAGGGCTATCTGTATTAGTCAATCCACCTCCCTTTTGCCCTCAGAACAGCCTCAATTCATTGCGGCACGGACGCTTCATTCCACAGGGATGCTGGGGATGTTCACTCCAATGCTTCCCACAGTTGTGTCAAGCTGGCTGGATGTCATTTGGGTGATACACACGGGAAACAGTTGAGCGAGAAAATCTAGCAGCATAGCAGTGTTACACAAACTGGTGCACCTACTAACATACCCCGTTCAAAGGCATTTTTTTGTCTTGCCCATTCACCCTCTGAACAGCACACATACACAATCCATGTCTCAAATGTCTCAAGGATTAGCAATCCTTCTTGTCTCCTCCCTTTCATCTACACGGATTGAAGTGGATTTAACAATTGACATCAATTCACCTGGTCAATTGACCAGGATTCACCTGGTCAGTCAGTCTGTCATGGAAAGAACAGGTGTTCTTAATGTTTTGAATACTCAGTTTATATTTGACTGCTGAATTAAAGCACCAGATTGGGGGAAGAGCACCATTCATAGACAGTAGACACTATTGTTTTATCTATAAAGGAATCCTAGGACCATATTTGAGAGCAAAACCCATTTGGAGACTCTACTGACCAATCCCAAACCAACCCCTATAGCTCTTAGAAGATCTGACAGGGTTTCATACTGTAGGTGTAAGCAATATGGTAAAAAGTCCCCCAGATCACCCCAAGTGAGTAGAGGATAGGGTTAGGGGTTGGTTTGGGATTGGACATAGGTAGGAGATTAGAGGTAAAAGAGAGAGAGAGAGAGTAAGGTAGAGAGAGGAAGAGGGGAGGAGAAAGAGAGGTGGGTAGAAATATACATATTTTTATTACATATGAAGAGTGAGAGGAGGGAAAGTCAAGTAGCTCCTCCATGCTTATGAAACAGTGAACTAGCTCCGATATACATTCTCCCCATTTAGGTTTCCGGCGTCAGCGAATGTTGTATCCACTCACATGTTTTCCTTTCCGCTTCAAGGCGGGATAAATAATGAATTTTCAATCATGTGCTTGAGACGAACGTGAATGCAGGGATATGCACCCCACCCTCCATCCAGTCCATACATACAGCATGAGCTGAGATGTTAACAACATAGATCTGTCTGTGCCTCCTCCTCGCCTCTGCGCTCAATGCACACTGTACTGTAAATGTTGCCATTTCTCTGTCACTGTCATTGGACCCCAGCAGCACATCTGGGTGCTATTCATTAGGCCCCAGATGGACGAAAATGCACTAAAACACAAATGTACTACCTAGATTTGTCACAAAATGTTTTCTGTTTCAAAATGTCTATTGCATTGCTCGAATGACTACGACCATGGTTTTGGCACCCATGCTCTTTAACACATGCAGTGTTGTTATTGATTGGTGGATGAGAGGGGAGGTGTTGGGTCGGAGGGGAGGAGTGTGGTGACACGTTGCCATGACACGTTGCCAAGTTTCTCTCCATGGTGGTGGGCGTGTTCCCCTGTTGCCATGGTAAGTTGCCTGGGAACGTGGAAGTGAAAGTGTAGAATGTTTATGCTTATTAAATGTCCCCACAGACACCCACCTCAACCCTCCACAATGACACCCCACCCCATTCATCTGTCCAACACTGGTCCTAGACAAAATGTCTGTGTTCAAAATACACACATCCAATATACTTCACAGTTGTAGGATGCCAGTCATATTCTGAGAAACCCCCCCTATGAATTTATATAGGATTTATAATAGTGGTTGCATGTTTGGACTTGAAATGTGGGTGTTGCACAGCTATTCGATATACTAGGCTTTTGCTCTGAGAAACTCGGGGTCGGGAATCCTTTTTTCCAGATTTTTTCATCATGTCGCCCTTGGTGACATCAGACTGTGGTTGCCAGAGGCATATCCAGCAGCACTATTAGGTAAGAGAGCTCTCAAGGTCTGTCTATGTACTCCTGGATAACACATTAGTGTACAAGTCCGGCGGCTTATAGATAGCCAAGAGCAACAGTACATCACCCCCTTCTCTTAATAGAGCCAGCCTCGGTTCCTGTGTTTGCAGTCTTATAGCTTTCCACATGCCCCCCAACCGCGTGATCCTTCATGTGTCAAACCAAGGAGAGGGAGCACACACATGTGGGTTTGTGCACACACACACACACACACATGCCCGCACTTACACACCCAAGCAAGCCCTATCCCCCTGCCTTATTAATTATGTATACAGTCACAATAGAGGCGGTTTGCAGGAAGAAGCACGTGACTAATAGTTTCCTGCTTGGTTTAAGCGAATGATGGGAGGGCCATGATTTCCCTAAGGGGATGTTCTAGGCTCTCTTCTGAGGAGGAGAAATGGAGATCTTCCCCATAAAACCTGATTGTTAATTTTGAGCGAATGAGGACAGCGATTAAAACGGATGACATTTCAAAAGCATAATAACAATGTGGCCATGATTGACTGCGACTGATCTGTGGCAGGCATGCTGTTATTGTTACTTGAAGTCTCACTAGAAGCCGGGAGAATGATATGCACCAATATTTCATATTTCTCTGATGGATTTTTTTGTGTGTCACAAATGTAACCAGGATGATATGAACATGAATGAGTTCTCTGATCCCTAGTACCACTCCAATATCTATATTGAAGGAGTTTTTCCCCCTTCCATTACACGTCTGAAGTGCTATCGCGTAGACTCCTCAACTCTAGCTCATTTCGGTGGAGTGTTGCTATCTCTCTATGGGAAGATAAGCCATCCCCTGAAACCTTTATCTGCTCAGAGGGAGGAATATACCTTAATGAAGTGCACTGTACACACACTCACGCACGCGCACACACACACACACACACACTTGTTTACATAATGCCTTTATTGAAGTTGTAATCTGAAAGGCAGGTGTATTGAGGGAGGAGGGAGCACTTTGGAAAAGGTTGGATTAGAGGGGCCCTTGCTAGTTTAATGGATTAATGGATGGTTCTCATTTGTGTCCTTATAAACCTGTCAAGAACCTGTTAGGAACCATTACAGCCGAGGATTGCTTATACAGGAAACAGAAAAAGGAATGAGTAAGGAATGTCCTTTTGTTTTTATGTTATTCTAGCCAGTATTTTTCTTGCATTTAACCAGGCATTCCAATTGAGCTTGAAAAATATTTTTTAAGAGAGACCTGGCAAGAAATCTCGTAACAGGAATATTTTTATCTTCACTTCTTGACATCCTAACTGAATCCTAATGATATGTATCAAAACTATTTGCCCATTGGAATCCCACATTGTATGTCGGATAAACCTGTAGCGTGAGAAAATGCTCTATGTCACATGAATGCAGTGAAATGGTAATTATAATCTAAATATTCACATCGTCAGTGCTCGAAGACCTCTGGGAATATTTGACTAGCTAGACCCACACACAAACGCCTCAGAAAAAGACAACCGCCGTTCTCTCCAGCATCGGGATGTCGCAAAAGGCAGAACCTGCATGGCTAACATTGTATTTATAGCCCCAGGAAGTAGGCCACTCTCCATCGCTTACATCCTAGCATACATCTTAAACATGTTACACAATAATGCGGTTATGTAACAATTCAGAGAAGTGGCACTTAGGGGTTTCCGGCTGCAGCCCATCTAAGAGCCCTCTGCGATGTCCCGGCAATCTGGGTCTTACCGGGAATCTCTGATACATTGGTATGAAGGAGGAAGGAAGGAGTGAAGACAATATCAAGCATCCTGATCCACCCCTGCGGTGTAAACACATGTAAATCCATATGGGCAAACTATATGCATCAGGATATATAAAGAATACCCACTGGGCACACTACCTCATTTCAATGTCTAAATGTAGGTAATATTTGGCTGAGACGTTGATCAATGAGATATAAAGCTTTTTTCTCCCACTCAAAAAGACAGCCAGAGTTTTTTGTCATCTAACTGTGTTATCACTGCTAGTAGATACCCATAGACGTCCAGTCATTTTGCTAACGCTATGGAATATTGATTCGCTTAACTACCTCCAACTTCGTTCATACTGGACACAGAGACATAGAACTGGTATCTACAAGTCCATCTGACTAAATCCACTCCACAATGGCTTATCAACCTTTTAAAGGTCATCAAAGCCATTACCATGATGAGCCATGTTGTTTGGCATTGCTATTTTTAAAAAATTATGAAACTAGTAACAATTCACTTGTTTGACTATTTAACGCTAATGATTAAAATAATCATAAAAGTCAGATTCACTCTAAATTTGGTCTTTGGACTCATCACAATAGTCCCTAAAGTTTGAGAAAATAACATTGATACATTCAAAGATGGCCACACTATACAAGTATATGCATATTAGCACATACAGTATGCTCTCATAAACCATAGGACCAAATGACACCAAATTTGGGATTTTAGGCCTTAAAAGGTCATGAAAAGTCTAAATCATATTTTTTATGAAATTTGATGATGTTTGGATGAAACCAGATCAAAGTATGAAGACCAAAGTATGAAAACTCAATGTTGCTTCTACATTAAATTAAATTATCATAAAGTTACTGGTCCCCTCCTCCATGTAAAACACTTAGATTCAGGAGGCGGGATTATTAAGGGGATATGGTGACATCACCCTAGCTCTCAATTTAATACACCAATGGTAACATGAAATTCTCTTAACTAATTTTAAAAAGTACTGCATCGTAAGCAACATCGGAGAAGGTGTGTTTGCAACAGGGGCACAGTTTATATAACTAGATAGCTACTCTACAGGTGCCAACATTTGACTGTAGGTTGTCAGCAAATATAATAATAAATATAATCAATAAGTTTCACTATTGATTTATGGCAAAGATAGTTATATATTTCCCCTCTGACACAGTTGTCATGTCAACACATCTGTCAGTGCTGCTGTGAACTGTGACATAAAACATTTTTACATCATTAGCTAGGTTTCCATCCAATTGGCGACAGATTTTCATGCGGATATTCTCAAATCTGCATAAATAAAATATGTGACGGACTTGTTGAATATAATATAAGATCCCAGCCCACTGAGCCCGTCTTTTCAAACTTCCTGGTAGTTAGCCATGAGAGAAAAAGCATTTTCTTGCAAAAAAAAAATTGTCATTTCTATCTCCCAAAAATATAATGGGTGATATTTGAGTCATTCACCAGGCTATTTCATATGGGAATCAGAATGACTGATTGGGACCTTTAACTTAGTTTGAGAAAAATAAATATGATTTTACGTGTCTATTTAAACCACTGTATATCCACTCCACAGTGTCCTATCACTTGTCATCGCCTCACTGAATTTGGTATTGATATCTCAAAAACAAGGAAACACATTCTTTGCAAATGCAATCCTAATCATCTGCAAAAATCTTCTCATGAACCATACGTCAGATTCAATCCAAATTTTGCATTTAGACTCATCCGTCTTTAATGGTTTTGAGAAAAAGTGAAGCTACATTCAAATATGGCCACACTGTACCGATAGATGCACGTTAGCAGATACAGTACCAGTCAAATGTTTGGAAACACCTACTCATTCAAGGGTTTTTCTTTATTTTTACTATTTTCCACATTGTAGAATAATAGTGAAGACATTAAAACTATGAAATAACACATATAGGAATCATGTCGTAACCATGTCGTATCATGTCGTAACCAAAAAAGGGTTTTTAGGTTTTAGATTCTTCAAAGTAGCCACCCTTTGCCTTGATGACAGCTTTGCACACTCTTGGCATTCTCTCAACCAGTTTCACCTGGAATGCTTTTCCAACAGTCTTGAAGGAGTTCCCACATATGCTGAGCACTTGTTGGCTGCTTATTCTTCACTCTGCGGTCCAACACATCCCAAACCATCTCAATTGGGTTCAGGTCGGGTGATTGTGGAGGCCATGTCATCTGATGCAGCACTCCATCACTCTCCTGCTTGGTCTAATAGCCCATACACAGCCTGGAGGTGTGTTGGGTCATTGTCCTGTTGAAAAAGCAAATGATAGTCCCACTAAGCGCAAACCAGATGGGATAGTGTATCGCTGCAGAATGCTGTGGTAGCCATACTGGTTAAGTGTGCTTTGAATTCTAAATAAATCACTGACAGTGTCTCCAGCAAAGCACCCCCACACCATCACACTTCTTCCTCCATGCTTCTTGGTGGGACCCACACATGCGAGATCATCCGTTCAGCTACACTGCATCTTACAAAGACACTGCAGTTGGAACCAAAAATCTCAAATTTGGACTCATCAGACCAAAGGACAGATTTCCACCAGTCTAATGTCCATTGCTCGTGTTTCTTGGCCCAAGTAAGTCACTTCTTCTTATTGGTGTCCTTTAGTAGTGTTTTCTTTGCAGCAATTCGACCATGAAGGCCTGATTCATGCAGTCTCCTCTGAAGAGTTGATGTTGAGATGTGTCTCTGGAAAGCATTTATTTGGGCTGCAATCTGAGGTACAGTACATTCTAATGAACTTATCCTCTGCAGCAGAGGTAACTCTTAGTCTTCCTTTCCTGTGGCGGTCCTTATGAGAGTCAGTTTCATTATAGCGCTTCATGGTTTTCGCGACTGCACTTGAAGAAACTTTCAAAGTTCTTGACATTTTCAGGATGGACTGACCTTCCTGTCTTAAATTAATGATGGACTGTCATTCCTCTTTCCTTATTTAGGCTGTTTTCGCCATAATATGGACTTGATCTTTTACCAAATATGGCTATTTTCTGTATACCACACCTATCTTGTCACAACACAACTGATTGGCTCAAAATATTTAGAAGACATTTCTGAAATTCACTTTTAATTGAAATGCATTCCAGGTGACTACCTCATGAAGCTGTTTGAGAGAAGGCCAAGAGTGTGCAAAGCTGTCATCAAGGCAAAGGGTCTCTACTTGGGAGCATCTCAAATATAAAATATATTTTGATATGTTTTACACTTTTTTGGTTACTACATGATTCCATATGTGTTATTTCATAGTTTTGATGTCTTCACTATTATTCTACAATTTAGAAAATAGAAAAAAAGTCTGAAAAATCCTGGAATGAGTATGTGTGTCCAAACGTTTGACTGGTACTGTACATACAGTATGCTAATGCTAAACATACTTAACAAATGTTCTTCTCATGAACCATAAGTCAGATTGACTCCAGATTTGTTATATAGACTCAATGAATTAGCCTCTAATGAATTTGAGAATGATTAGATGCTGCATTCAAAGTCAGCCACACTATACTACTAGATGGTACTATATCACACCTGGGCTATGAGAACTGAACCGATAGATAAGGGTGTATATGTCCTTAGAAGCTTTGTGAAGAAAAAGTCACTGCAACCTTAGATGGCTGGACCAGACCAGTTGGTGGCACTATAGATGTCATTGGCACCAGTGGCACCATAGGATACTATGGTGGACTATGGTGGACTTTGTGGACTTTGTCTCATGCAAATTAATGTTAGATAAGAATTATACAGACAAACAATGTGAAATATCGTGAAAATAACGCTGAAAATGTTTTTTAAAAATTTAACAAATCAAATCGTATTTGTTACATGCGCCGAATACAACAGGTGTAGACTTTAAAGCAAAATGCTTACTTACGAGCCCTTTCCAAACAATGCACAGTTAAGAAATTAAGACACATTTGCTAAATAAAAAATGAAATAGCAACACAATAAAATAACAATTACGAGGCTATACAGTATACAAGGAGTACTGGTAACGAGGCAATGTCTAGGGAGGTGTATGAGGTAGTTGAGCTAATTGAGGTAATACAGTGCCTTCAGAAAGTATTCACACTTATCGTCGTCAGTGACCAGGCCTATCCCTGTCATGTTGTCGGCAACCTTAATAATGGTGTTGGAGTCGCGCACAGCCACACAGTCGTGGGTGAACAGGGAGTACAGGAGGGGTCTTAGCACGTAACCCTGAGGGGCCCCCGTGTTGAGGGTTAGCGTGGTGGATGTGTTGTTGACTACCCTCACCACCTGGGGGCGGCCCGTGTTCAGTCCCAGGGTCCTTAGCTTAGTGATGAGCTTGGAGGGCACTATGGTGTTGAACACTGAGCTGTAGTCAATGAACAGCACTCTCACGTAAGTGTTATTTTTGTCCAGGTCGGAAAAGACAGTGTGGAGTGCAATAGAGATTGCTTCATTTGTGGATCTTTTGGGGTGATATGCGAATTGGTGTGGGTCCAGGGTGTCTGGGATGATGGTGTTGATATGAGCCATGACCATCCTTTCAAAGCATTTCATGGCTACAGTTGTGAGTGCTATGGGGTGATAGTCAAACAGGTTACTTTGGCGTTCTTGGGCACAGGGGCTATGGTGGTCTCCTTGAAACATGTAGGTATTACAGACTAGGTCAGGGAGAGTTTGAAAATGTCTGTGAAGACACTTGCCACTTTGGTCAGCATATGCTCTGAGTACGCGTCTTGGTAATCCGTCTGGCCCGAGTACCGTCAATGTTAACTTGTTTAAAGGTTTTACTCACACAGTCGTCTGTAACAGCTGGTGCTCTCATGCATGGTTCGGTGTTGCTTGCTTCAAGGTGATCATAGAAGGCATCTAGCTCTTCTGGTAGGCTAGGCGTCACTGGGCAGCTCGCAGCTGGGTTTCCCTTTATGGTCCGCGAGAGTTTGTAAGCCCTTACACATCCGACAAGCGTTATCAACCTTTAGTCAAATTAAAACTAGAATTGGTGTATAAACTCAATACATTAAGCAATATCTTTAAGAATTATTAACTGCTGCAGTCAAAGATAACCAATTTACAGCACTAGACTAAACTTGCGTCATCCGTGTGGTATTGCGGGATAAACATGGTAATCTTATTTACAATAACGGTCTAACCTGGCTAAACCCTAAAGATGCTGGGTTTGTTTCCCAATCATGGCCGGTTGTGATACAGCCTGGAATCAAACCGGGGTTTGTAGTGATGCCTCTAGCACTGAGATGCAGTGCATTAGACCGCTGCGCCATTCAGGAGCCCTGATTGCACATAAAGGAAGATAGGACACAAATCAAGCACTCTATCATGTATGAACTATCTGTCATCCTGTGAACCCCGTTCATTGCTGCTCTATCTTTTAAAGTGCATTTACTGTTTGATTTGATTTAATCCTATTCTTTAAATTTGATTTTTGGTTGAAATGGAGATGTGAATCCATCATATCAATTGTTAATTTGTAGACAAAGTGGATTTAAAGCCAGTCAGTGGCACATAAAGAATTATCCAAGCAGAAAATGCATCTGGTGATATTTGGTTGTGTTGATAACCAAACACAAGATCCAGTTTAGTTAACTAGGCAAGTCCGTTAAGAACAAATTCTTATTTCCAATGACAGCCTGCCATGAAACAGTGGGTTAACTTGTTGAGGGGCAAAACCACAGATTTTCACCTTGGGGATTTGATACAGCAACCTTTCATGTTGCGTTCATGTCTTCATCTCAACCAAAAATCAAGTTAAAGAAAACAACAAAATTAAATTAAATCTAACTTTAAACACATTTTAAATTAAAGTTTGATTTAGTCCTATTCTTTAACTTGTATTTTTGGTTGCGATGGACTCATGATGAAATCCAACATATAAATTATTAATTCACTTTAAGATTCCATTTGAAATCAAGTTTTTCCTAGTCACCGTGCTTCTACACCTGCATTGCTTGCTGTTTGGGGTTTTAGGCTGGGTTTCTGTACAGCACTTTGAGATATCAGCTGATGTACGAAGGGCTATATAAATCAATTTGATTTGATCAATCAAAGCTTGAAACCGTATAAACAGTTGAAGTCGGAAGTTTACATACACCTTAGCCAAATACTTTTAAACTCAGTTTTTCACAATTCCTGACACTTAATCTGTCACGTTCTGACCTTAGATATTTTATTATGTCTTTGTTTTAGTATGGTCAGGGCGTGAGTTGGGTGGGTTGTCTATGTTCCTTTTTCTATGTTTTTTGATTTCTGTGTTTGGCCTGGTATGGTTCTCAATCAGAGGCAGCTGTTTATCGTTGTACCTGATTGAGAACCATATTTAGGTAGCCTGGTTTCACTTTTGAGTTGTGTGTGATTATTTTCCGTGTCAGTGTTTGTTACCACACGGGACCGCTTCGTTTGTTTCACTTTGTTATTTTGTATTTTTGTAGTGTTCAGATTGTCTTAGCAAAATGGACACTTACCACGCTGAAAATTGGTCCGAACTCTCTTACTCCTCATCAGAGGAAGATGACAAATGTTACATAATGCTAGTTACAATTCCCTGTCTTGGGTCAGTTAGGATCACCACTTTATTTTAAGAATTGTGAAATTTCAGAATAATAGTAGAGAGAATGATTTATATCAGCTTTTATTTCTTTCATCACATTCCCAGTGGGTCAGAAGTTGACATACACTCAATTAGTATTTGGTAGCATTGCCTTTAAATTGTTTAACTTGGGTCAAATGTTTAGGGTAGCCTTCCACAAGCTTCCCACAATAAGTTGAGTGAATTTTGGCCCATTCCTCCTGACAGGAATGGTGGAACTGAGTCAGGTTTGTAGGCCTCCTTGCTCGCAAATTGGTCCGAACTCTCTTACTCCTCATCAGAGGAAGATGACAAATGTTACATAATGCTAGTAACAATTCCCTGTCTTGGGTCAGTTAGGATCACCACTTTATTTTAAGAATGTGACATTTCAGAATAATAGTAGAGAGAATGATTTATATCAGCTTTTATTTCTTTCATCACATTCCCAGTGGGTCAGAAGTTGACATACACTCAATTAGTATTTGGTAGCATTGCCTTTAAATTGTTTAACTTGGGTCAAACGTTTAGGGTAGCCTTCCACAAGCTTCCCACAATAAGTTGAGTGAATTTTGGCCCATTCCTCCTGAAAGGAATGGTGGAACTGAGTCAGGTTTGTAGGCCTCCTTGCTCGCACACACTTTTTCAGTTCTGCCCACACATTTTCTATAGGATTGAGGTCTGGGCTTTGTGATGGCCACTCCAATACCTTGACTTTGTTGTCCTTAAGTCATTTTGCCACAACTTTGGAAGTATGCTTGAGGTCATTTTCCATTTGGAAGACCCATATGCAATCAAGCTTTAACTTCCTGACTGATGTCTTGAGATGTTGCTTCAATTTATCCAAACCATTTTCCTCATGATGCCATCTATTTTGTGAAGTGCACCAGTCCCTCCTGCAGCAAAGCACCCCCACAACATGATGCTGCCACCCCCGTGCTTCACAGTTGGGATGATGTTCTTCGGCTTGCAAGCCCCCCCCCCCCCTTTTTCCTCCAAACATAACGATGGTCATTATGGCCAAACAGTTCTATTTTTGTTTCATCAGACCAGAGGACATTTCTCCAAAATGTACGATCTTTGTCCCCATGTGCAATTGCAAACCGTTTTTTTATGGCGGTTTTGGAGCAGAGGCTTCTTCCTTGCTGAGCGGCCTTTCAGGTTATGTCGATATAGGACTCCTTTTACTGTGGATATAGATACTTTTGTACCTGTTTCCTCCAGCATCTTCACAGGGTCCTTTGCTGTTGTTCTGGGATTGATTTGCGCTTTTCGCACCAAACTACGTTCATCTCTAGGAGACAGAGCGCATCTCCTTCCTGAGAGGTATGATGGTTGCGTGGTCCCATGGTGTTTATACTTGCGTACTACTGTTTGTAAAGATGAACGTGGTACCTTCAGGTATTTGGAAATTGCTCCCAAGGATGAACCAGAATTGTGGAGGTCTACAATTTTTGGCTGATTTCTTTTGATTTTCCAATGATGTCAAGCAAAAAGGCACTGAGTTTGAAGGTAGGCTTTGAAATACATCCACAGGTACACCTCCAATTGACTCAAATTATGTCAATTAGCCTATCAGAAGCTTCTAAAGCCATGACATCATTTTCGGGAATTTTCCAAGCTGTTTAAAGGCACAGTCAACTTGGTGTATGTAAACTTCTGACCAACTGGAATTGTGATACAGTGAATTATACGTGAAATAATCTGTCTGTAAACAATTGTTGGAAAAATTACGTGTATCATGCACAAAGTAGATGTCCTAACTGACTTGACAAATGTATAGTTTGTCAACAAGAAATGTGTGGAGTGGTTGAAAAATGAGTTTTAATGAATCCAACCTAAGTGTATGTAAACTATCAATTTCAACTGTACATACACTAGTCACTTTAATAATGTTTACATACTGCTTTACTCATTTCATATGTATATGACTCCAACCTAAGTGCATGTAAACGTCCGACTTCAACTGTATGTATTTTCAAAGTTTAGTTGAACCCTCGGTTGATTTGAAAAAATAGCTGTTGATGACTTTGCAAATGCTATATAGTGTAGGTCTAAATAGTATAATTGATGATATGTGACTTATAAAGTATGGTTACATTTGATTTGCAAACCTTCCCTTTGGAATGACTTCGATCGCAACAGTGAATCTATAGTTAATGAGAGACTTCTCAATAATCATTCTCGCGATAGCACATTGGTAGTAGTCAGAGACAAAACACAAAACAGTTCTAAGATCTGGCAAGCAGCATACCACCCTGCATCCCACTGTTGGCTTGCTGCTGAGCAGGGTTGGTTGTGGTCAGTCCCTGGATGGGAGACCAGATGCTGTTGTAAGTGGTGTTGGATGGCCAGTAGGAGGCACAGACATTGCCCTGTGTAGAGTGCATTGGTAGTAGTCAGTGACAAATATCAAAGCCAAGCAGGAGTAGCCTTCGTTACAAACCTGGATGGGAGAATGAAGGGATAGCTGTAGATAGATCAACTATCCAGTAGGAGGTGCTGCCCAGCTTACCTTTTTTTCTGGTAGTGGATATAACATTGAAGATCTGACATTTTTTCAAAGGTACAAATTAATCAAATGTTATACAAGGTTTGTCTATGTTGAAAATTGGTTACCATGACGATATAATCCTGTGGACGAAATGTTATCCTCAAAACAACAGTTTCAGAACATGGAACTATGAGGTTCTATCTGACATTTTGGTAAAAAAAGGAGGTATTCACATAGAGTTGCTCTTTAGGATGTCCTTCATATGTGATATATGTCAAATTTGTGAAAAAGTCCATAAAAAAAAAATGTAAATAAAACAAATTGGAAAGTTCTATCTGCGTAAACACCTTTGAACTTGGCACTATAAGATTCTATCTGCAATCCAATCATACAATGCTTGGTTGTCAATAAAAAAAGTACTGTATGTAAGGTGATGTACCTCTTGAGTCATGAAAGAGGAAGACATCACAAAGCAGTTCTAAGATCTGGCAAGCAGCATACCACCTTGCATCACACTGCTGGCTTGCTGCTGAGCAGGGTTGGTTGTGTCAGTCCCTGGATGGGAGACCAGATGCTGCTGTAAGTGGTGTTGGATGGCCAGTAGGAGGCACAGACATTGCCCTGTGTAGAGTGCTGTCTTTCGGATGGGAAGTTAAACAGGTGTCCTGACTCGCTGTGGTCACTAAAAGATCCCATGTGTTCCCGAGAGGTGCAGTGGTCTAAGGCACTGCCTCTCAGTTCTAGAGGTGTCACTACAGACCCTGATTCGATCCCGGGCATTATCACAACAGGCCTTGATTGAGAGTCCCATAGGGCAGCGCACAATTGGCCCAAAGTCCTCCGGGTTAGGGTCTGGCCAGAGTAGGCTGTCATTGTGAAATAAGAATTTGTTCTTAACTGACTTGCCTAGTTAAATAAAGGTTAAATAAAATAAATAAGAGTAGGGATGTTAACCCTGGTGTCCTGGCTAAATTCCCAATCTGGCCCTCATGGCCACCTAATCATCCCCAGTTTCCAATTGACTCATTCATCCCTCTATTGTCCACTGTTGTTGCTGTAAATGAGAATATGTTCACTGTCAATTTACCATGGAAAATACTCATCTCAAAACCATACATTTTAGTCCCAAATATAGTCCCAAATCTTTGATTATTCATATCATAGGTTCTGGTCCTCACGACTTTTGAGATACACAGCGTCTCTGTGGTACACACACACACACACACACACACACACACACACACACACACACACACACACACACACACACACACACACACACTTAAGCTCTGTATGGTAACAACTAATAAATGCAGGTGCCTTAGGACCATTGGAGAGGCATTGCTGTTTTTGTCTTGTTCTATATCAATTCGAAAACCTTCATGGAAGGAGTATTTCACTACATTTACAAACATACCAGATTTTATTGATAACTAGCAAGAAGTTTACTGACTGGGTGTCAGAGACCAGAAAAATATATCAGTTTACTCATCCAGAGCTAAGCTTTAGCAATGTTGCTAGTTCTCCAGAGGATATTGTGTATTTGTCATTTTAGTGAACTATCGCTTTAACAAATTTGTGATGAACATGAACCCAGATTGAGCCTTATGGCTGAACCCAGATTGAACTTTATGGCTGAACCCAGATTGAACCTTATGGCTGAACCCAGATTGACATTTCAGAACCATGAGGTTCTATCTGTGTTTGCACTACCCCCAATACATTTACAAACGTCTCAGTATTTTGATAATCTGCACTTTTAGGTACCTTTAAGGTGAGGACCTTACTGGGTTATGAAAGAAGAATTCACTAGCAGTTCTGAGATCTGAAAACTTTGATGCTCAAGTTCTCAGAACTATGCTTTGTGCAGGTAAAACTTTATAGTCCCAAAGTCACGAGATGACGTTGCTGTCTTTTTGCAACGTGTTTTCCACGTCAAAATACATTGACGAATGACATTGAAACAACATTGATTCAACCAGTTTGTGCCCAATGGGTAGAGAATATCTGACTCCAGCCATAATATGGATGAGGTGATAGCAATATGTTAATGTGTTTGTCAGTGCATCGGTATGACATTTTACTGGAACAGTTAAACCCAAGGTGTCACATATGATAGAGAACTATAATGTTATATTTGCATTGATATATGACCAAAACGATGGGTTCGAAAGTAGTAGCCTATATGGTTGCTAGGATACAATAGACCCAATTCAATAAATAGCAGGATTAAGTCAACAATAATATTTACCCAGTGCAGCGGGAACTCGTGTGAACTGATGTGAGGTTGAGTTAACATTGTTTTGTAGGAAACATGAATTCAAACCAGCGCTCCCCTGCAGCGCTTGAAGAAATACAGTGCTCTCAGAAAGGATTCACACCCATTTACTTTTTCCTCAGTTTATTGTGTGGAGTAAAAATGGAGTAAAAGAAGTAAAAATGTGCTTAACAAATTGCATAATAACTTGAATGGACTCATTCCGTGTTCAATAACAGTTGTTAACAAGATTTTTGAATAACTACCCCGTCTCTGTACCCCACACATACAACTATCTGTAAGGTCCCTCGATCAAGTAGTGC
The DNA here is from genome assembly GCF_002021735.2 of Oncorhynchus kisutch. Lineage (NCBI taxonomy): Eukaryota > Metazoa > Chordata > Actinopteri > Salmoniformes > Salmonidae > Oncorhynchus > Oncorhynchus kisutch. The sequence goes on from NC_034184.2 coordinate 70,388,042, forward strand.
ATTTTAAGCATAAATTCAACCAAAAAGACCAGGGAGGTTTTTCAATGCCTCACAAAGAAAGGCACCGATTGGTAGATGTGTAAGAATAAAAAAAAACAGATGCTGAATATCCCTTTGAGCATGGTGAAGTTATTCATTAGGTTTTGAATGGTGTATCAATACACCCAGTCACTACAAAGATACAGGCGTCCTTCCTAATTCAGTTGACGGAGAGGAAGGGAACCGCTCAGGGATTTCACCATGAGGCCAATAATGATTTTAAAACAACAACATTGTAGTTACTCCACAAGGCCAACCTAAATGACAGAGTGAAAAGAAGGAAGCCTGTACAGAATAAAAAATATTCCAAAACATACATCCTGTTCGCAACAAGGAACTTAAGTAATACTGCAAAATATGTGGCAAAGAAATTACATTTTTGTCCTGAATACAAAACGTTATGTTTGTGGCCAATCCAACATAACACATCACTGAGTACCACTCTTCATATTTTCAATTATGGTTGTGGCTGCATTATGTTATGGGTATGCTTATCATCGGCAAAAACTAGGGATTTTTTTGGGGGGTAAAATGAAACGAAATAAGCAAAATCCTAGAGGAAAACCTGGTTCAGTCTGCTTTCCAACAGACACTGGGAGACGAATTCACCTTTCAGCAGGACAATAACCTAAAACACAAAGCCAAATCTACACTGGAATTTCTTACCAAGACGACATTGAATGGCCTAGTTACAGTTATGACTTACATTTGCTTGAAAATCTCCAGTACCCCCAACAGCTTGAAAATCTATGGCAAGACTTGAAAATGGTTGTCTAGCAATGATCAACAATCAACTTGACAGAGCTTGAAGAATTGTAAAAAATAATAATAGCCAAATACTGTACAATCCAGGTGTAACTTCGAAACTTACCCAAAAAGACTCTGACATCTGTAATCTCCGCCAAAGCTGCTTCTACAAATGATTGACTCATGGTTGTGAATACTTATGTAAATGAGACATTTTTGTATTTCATTTTTAATACATTTCTAAAAACATGTTTTCACTTTGTCATTATGGGGTATATTTACTCCATTTTGAATTCAGGCTGTAACACTACAAAATGTGCAAAAATCAAGGGGTATGAATACTTTCTGAAGGACTGTATGACATGGACTTTTCCCCTGAAGTCCAGCACCGCTGATTGACTGAATAGGGCCTTGTGTATATAGAATTATTCTTCCCCGTTTCTACTAAAAAGGTGCCTGGAGGACACAAAGCGGCTCTCAATTCCTTAAACCTCCCCAGTATTATTAAAGATTCAATCTATCAGGCAGTCGGGCGGAAAGTATGTTCTCCCAACCGGGATTAGGAGAAGGACAAGGAGAACTGGCGAATGCATTATTTCACAAGACAGGCCAGGCCAAATAAACACGCTCCCATATGAGTTTCAGGACAGATTTTTATTAAAATTGCAAAGCTTCATAGCCTCTCACAAGGATGAGGAAGCTGTCTCATCGAATGTGGAAGAATGTTAAAATTATTTCCTCAAGACTACACACACACACACACACACACACACACACACTCACACTCACAGACACACATCAAAATCAGACAGAGCACGATCATTTCATGTTTGCATTGATATATGAGCATATGTCTGCTAGAACACACACATACACAAACGTTCCTGCCACCTCCCTACATAAAGTATATAATGTGACAAGTCTCCTTGACGACTGCTGTCACATAAGTCATGGAAGGATGAAAAATGACTCTGTCATCATGTGGTGTTCCTCATTGACATTGCAGAAGAAGCAATATATCGGACGCCATTTTCCCCTGTTAGAATGGGAGGGATGGTGTGTGGCGTGGTGTGTTTATCTCTGTTCTGATGGTGATGGTGTTACCTAGGAGGTGAACTGTCGTTGAGGACAGACGGGCAATTTCTCCTAGCTAATGGTCTCTCCCCTACCAGATAAGCTGTCATGGAGGACACATGGATGATTAGGGAAATTATGACTGTTGTGTGGGTCTCTCTCTCTCTCTCTCTCTCTCTCTCTCTCTCTCTCAGCCTCCAAATGGATGATGTATTGGCAGCGGTCTCAGCTGATTTCCACCTTCTGCTGAGGAGAGATGGATTGGACAGCCTGGTGGGAGAGAGCCAGATGTGTGTGTGTTTACCACAAAAATGCTGTGTATCTCAGTCCTTCTCTGCTGTGGAAAACATGCAAACTGCATATGAAGATATATACATTCATCCTCGGTCATTAACTGCCATTACCAAAGAAAGGATATTCAAAGAAACATCTCTTTAGTAAGCGTTTAAGTAATACATATAGCCAAATATTCCTAAAAACAACTAACTACATTGAACTAAACAACAATATCCAGCATCAATTATTTAAGAATGTCACAATTCTCTGATTCTGAGAACTAACTATCAGTTAAAGAATTGTTTGTGTCTCCCTGTCAACCATGCCCTTGGGACTTTGCAGCTGTGGTATCTTATCAATAAAGGCCGGAGGCTGATACTGTCCCGAAAGGAGAACAAGGAGCGTACTGCATCTCCAGAGAATGTCATACCACCGAAATAATTGCATTTATCATAGCAACGGATCATTGATTGGCAGCCCTTTCTCCTTTTGTTCTCCTTAGCAGATGAATGTGGACAACAGGGTGCATAGGAGGCCTTTAATAAACATCTATAACAGGTCTTCTCATTCATCCTGACAAAGGCTCTGGTGAAAGAACGTATGAAAACTTATTGACAAGCTGAAAAAGAACAGATGACTGGCTTTTATTTCTACTGCTGCCATGGCAAGTCTGTCTGGTCGTCACAAACCACCTTAAAGAAGAATGATTACTGACTCAATCTAAAGGACATGCTGATGATGACGTCCAAGCTATACAGCAGAATATCTCTTTTATACTTCATCCAATACATTTTTTCACTTTCATTTTTCCTTTTAAGACACCCGCAAAAATATAAAATATCATCAGTAAATCAGATTTACCTGACTAATGATATTAGATATATATTTATTCCATTGTGTTATAGAATAAAAACATATCATAAACAAAAATATTCTTTAAGATGATGTTTGTGACAACCAGACAGTAGGAAGAAAGGAAGTTACTTATTCTTGTCAATAAGTATTCATCAGACGGCTGATTGAGGACCATTTTTCTATTTATGTGTATAAGTTTTTGTGATTACAGGGCTCATCTTTAATAAGAGACCTTGGTGTCAGCATGACTCCCTGTTAAGACAAAGGTTAAATAAAATCAACTTTGCACATGATGGAGTGTTATTGAGTGTTTTGTCACCACTCCAGAAATAAGGACCAAACAAAGGTGAAAATGGAGTAAGAAACAGTCTGACAAATCTCCCACTGGGTGGGCACAGACGTCCGTTCAACTGGGTGGGCACAGACGTCCGTTCAACTGGGTGGGCACAGACGTCCGTTCAACTGGGTGGGCACAGACGTCCGTTCAACTGGGTGGGCACAGACGTCCGTTCAACTGGGTGGGCACAGACGTCCGTTCAACGTCTAGTTTGGACCTACATTTGGTTGAGTCGTCAAATAACATGAATTCAATGTGAAATCTTTTTTTTTTTTTATCACCATGTCATTGGATTTAGGTTTAAAGATGGGTGAAATTCACTTAAATGATGACTTTATTCAAATCCAATCAGTTTTCTACGTTGATTCAATGTCATAACATTGAATTTTATGATTGAAATACGTGGAAACAACATTAATTTAACCAGTTTTTGCCCAGTGGGCAATTATTTTTTCAAGATATACCAAGATATAACCTGGTTCACTATAAACTTCATTATAAACTGGGTGGTTCGAACCCTGAATGCTGACTGGCTGAAAGCTATGGCATATCAGACCGTAAACCACGGGTATGACAAAACATTTATTTGGACTGTTCTAATTACGTTGGTCAAATGTTTATGATAGCAATAAGGCACCTCAGGGGTTTATGGTATATGGCCAATATACCAAGGCTAAGGGCTGTATCCAGGCACTCCGCGTTGCGTCGTGCTAAAGAACAGCCCTTAACCACAACCCCACGGGCCTTATTGGTTAAATATATCACATCAATATAATAAAATAACGCTCAACAGTGACAACAGGAATAAAATACCAGTTGAAGTATTCTTTCCCGGAAATCAAGTCATCAATGTATTTCTCCAATATGTCACAAGCAATTGTTTGGGGACACCAGAAACCATTCTACCAGCCCTGGGTTCAAAAATATATGATTTATTTCAACAACTTTGATCACTGCAACCTAATCCTTTGGAGTTTGTGCTGTGCTTAATTGAGCTTTATCCATTCATTCTCATACCAAGTGGCCAGTCAGGACTGATTGCTCCCATTGTGAAAATCTTTATTTCCCCTGATTCTTGCCCGAATTGTGTAAGCAGTTAGCGTCGGCATTCAATATGCCTCTAAGTATATTGTGTCACATAGCTCGATGGCTTCACCATGGCTACTTTACCCAGTCAAGGAGGCTGGATGGGCTAAACAGGGGTCCCTTGGCTCTCAGATGGGGATATAAGCAGTGGTGTAATTCTACCATTGATTTAACACACTGAAATGAATGACCATCTCATCCAGGTGTTTCTGTGTACGTTATTGATGAGCAGCAGAATATACGGATGTGTTATTCTTATCATCACACACACATACACACACACCCCCCACACTAGGGCTGTGAAGATACCAGTATTTCAATATTTTTCCACTGCAAAAATGTAAACACAAAGCAGACCAAACTGTTTGGTCAAATGTTGTGTGCTATTGTTTGGAAAGGAAATAAATGTGATTCTGGATGACAACATAATGATGTTTGCTTCCAACATCATGTCTGTTTTCCTAAAGAAGTTAAATCTTCTTTGTGCTTTGTTTCCTTCCCACAATACTAATGATTATCACGATACTAGTATCGTCCTGGCCCGACCCCACACCTACTTGCACAACTCCTGCAACACCCTCACTCCCAGAGTCCAGTCTGCCAAAATAGATAAGTATGGAGAGAGAAATGACAGTATAACATATAACTGGACATCAAATATACAGTACCAGTCAAAAGTTTGGACACACCCACTCATTCAAGGGTTTTCTTTATTTTTACTCATTTCTATATCGTAGAATAATAGTGAAGACATCAAAACGATGAAATAACACAAGTGTTAAACAAATAAAAAATATATTTGAGATTTGAGATTCTTCAAAGTAGCCACCCTTTGCCTTGATGACAGCTTTTCTCACTCTTGGCATTCTCTATTTATTTATTCATTTTTTATTTTACCTTTATTTAACTAGGTAGGCTAGTTGAGAACAAGTTCTCATTTACAACTGCGACCTGGCCAAGATAAAGCAAAGCAGTTCAACAAATACAACAACGCAGTTACACATGGAATAAACAAACATACAGTGAATAATACAGTAGAAAAAGTCTATATACAGTGTGTGCATATGAGGTAAGATAAGGGAGGTAAGGCGATAAATGGGCCATGGTGGCGAAGTAATTACAATAGAAGAAGATGAATGTGCAAGTAGAGATACTGGGGTGAAAAGGAGCAAGATAAATAAATAAAAATACAGTATGGGGATGAGGTAGTTGGATGGGCTATTTACAGATGGGCTAGGTACAGGTTCAGTGATCTGTGAGCTGCTCTGACAGCTGGTGCTTAAAGCTAGTGAGGGAGATATGTGTCTCCAGCTTCAGTGATTTTTGCAGTTCCAGTCATTGGCAGCAGAGAACTGGAAGGAAAGGTGGCCAAACAAGGAACTGGCTTTGGGAGTGACCAGTGAGATATACCTGCTGGAGCGCGTGCTACAGGTGGGTGCTGCTATGGTGACCAGTGAGCTGAGATAAGGCAGGGCTTTACCTAGCAGAAACTTGTAGATGACCTGGAGCCAGTGGGTTTGGCGACGAGTATGAAGCGAGGGTCAGCCAACGAGAGCGTACAGGTCGCAGTGGTGGGTAGTATATGGGGCTTTGGTGACAAAACGGATGGCACTGTGATAGACTGCATCCAATTTGTTGAGTAGTGTTGGAGGCTATTTTGTAAATGACATCGCCGAAGTCGAGGATCGGTAGGCTGGTCAGTTTTACGAGGTCTGTTTGGCAGCATGAGTGAAGAATGCTTTGTTGCGAAATAGGAAGCCGATTCTAGGTTGATTTTGGATTGGAGATGCTTAATGTGAGTCTGGAAGGAGAGTTTACAGTCTAACCAGACACCTAGATATTTGTAGAAACTGCCAGATGTCCGGACAACAGGTCCTCCGATTTGACACACTGAACTCTATCTGAGAAGTAGTTGGTGAACCAGGCGAGGCAATCATTTGAGAAACCAAGGCTGTTGAGTCTGCCGATTAGAATGTGGTGAATGACAGCATCGAAAGCCTTGGCCAGGTCGATGAATACGGCTGCACAGTATTGTCTCTTATTGATGGCGGTTATGATATTGTTTAGGACCTTGAGCGTGGCTGAGGTACATCCATGACCAGCTCTGAAACCAGATTGCATTTCGGAGAAGGTACGGTGGGATTCGAAATGGTTGGTAATCTGTTTGTTAACTAGGCTTTCGAAGACCTTAGAAAGGCAGGGTAGGATAGATTTAGGTCTGGAGCAGTTTGGGTCTAGAGTGTCTCCCCCTTTGAAGAGAGTGTAAACTCTCCTTCCAGACTCATATCAAACATCTCCAATCTAAAATCAAATCTAGAGTCGGCTTTCTATTCCGCAACAAAGCCTCCTTCACTCACGCCGCCAAACTTACCCTTGTAAAACTGACTATCCTACCGATCCTCGTCTTCGGCGATGTCATCTACAAAATAGCTTCCAATACTCTACTCAGCAAACTGGATGCTGTTTAACACAGTGCCATCCGTTTTGCTACTAAAGCACCTTAAACCACCCACCACTACAACCTGTATGCTCTAGTCGGCTGGCCCTCGCTACATATTCGTCGCCAGACCCACTGGCTCCAGGTCATCTACAAGTCCATGCTAGGTAAAGCTCCGCCTTATCTCAGTTCACTGGTCACGATGGCAACACCCATCCGTAGCACGCGCTCCAGCAGGTGTATCTCACTGATCATCCCAAAAGCCAACACCTCATTTGGCCGCCTTTCGTTCCAGTTCTCTGCTGCCTGTGACTGGAACGAATTGCAAAAATCGCTGAAGTTGGAGACTTATCTCCCTCACCAACTTCAAACATCTGCTATCTGAGCAGCTAACCGATCGCTGCAGCTGTACATCGGTAAATAGCCCACACAATTTTACCTACCTCATCCCCATACTGTTTATATTTATTTACTTTTCTGCTCTTTTGCACACCAATATCTCTACCTGTACATGACCATCTGATCATTTATCTCTCCAGTGTTAATCTGCAAAATTGTAATTATTCGCCTACCTCCTCATGCCTTTTGCACACAATGTATATAGACTCTCTTTTTTTCTACTGTGTTATTGACTTGTTAATTGTTTACTCCATGTGTAACTCTGTGTTGTCTGTTCACACTGCTATACTTTATCTTGGCCAGGTCGCAGTTGTAAATGAGAACTTGTTCTCAAATAGCCTACCTGGTTAAATAAAGGTGAAATAAAAAATAAAATAATTTTTTTTGTAGGGGTCCACATTTTGCAGCTCTTTCAGAACATCAGCTATCTGGATTTGGGTGAAGGAGAAATGGGGAGGCTTGAGCGAGTTGCTGTGGGGGTGCAGGGCAGTTGACCGGGGTAGCCAGGTGGAAAGCATGGCCAGCTGTAAAAAAATGCTTATTGAAATTCTTAATTATAATGGATTTATCGGTGGTGACAGTGTTTCCTAGCCTCAGTGCAGTGGGCAGCTGGGAGGAGGTGCTCTTATTCTCCATGGACTTTACAGTGTCCCAGAACTTTTTTGAGTTTGTGCTACAGGATGCAAATTTCTGTTCTGCCTGTGTATATTGGTTCCTAACTTCGCTGAAAAGTTGCATATCACGGGGGCTATTTGATGCTAATGCAGAACACCACAGGATGTTTTTGTGCTGGTCAAGGGCAGTCAGGTCTGGAGAGAACCATCTGTTCCTGGTTCAATATTTTTTGAATGGGGCATGCTTATTTAAGATGGTGAGGAAGGCACTTTTGAAGAATAACCAGGCATCCTCTACTGACGGGATGAGGTCAATATCCTTCCAGGATACCCGGGCCAGGTCGATTAGAAAGGCCTGCTCGCTGAAGTGTTTTAGGGAGCGTTTGACAGTGATGAGGGGTGGTCGTTTGACCGCAGACCCATTACGGATGCAGGCAATGAGGCCGGGATCGCTGAGATCTTGGTTGAAATCAGCAGAGGTGTATTTGGAGGGCACGTTGGTTAGGATGATATCTATGAGGGTGCCCGTGTTTACAGCTTTGGGGTAGCAAAGTGGTTAGCTGACTACTAGCTAGTAGCTAGTCAGCTGGCTAGCTTCTGTTGGGGTACCAATTCAGGAGTAAAGAAAATACTTTAGAAACAGGCACATCTACACCACATTGGGTGAGGCGGGTTGCAGGAGAGTATTTTGAAGTTGAGGTTTAGAAAAAATATATAAAAAGATATGCAAAGAAAAAATATAGAAGATAAAAGATATATACGACAAAGACGAGGACAAAGATGTCTGACTGCTACGCCATCTTGGAATTCTCTCAACCAGTTTCAACTGGAATGATTTCCAACAGTCTTGAAGGAGTTCTCACATATTCTGAGCACTTGTTGGCTGCTTTTCCTTCACTCTGCGGTCCAACATAGCCCAAACCATCTCAATTGGGTTGAGGTCGGGTGATTGTGGATGCCAGGTCATCTGATGCAGCACTCAATCACTCTCCTTCTTGGTCTAATAGCCCATACACAGCCTAGAGGTGGGATGGGTCATTGTCCTGTTGAAAAACAAATAATCCGTTATTCTACTCTCCCTCTCACAAAGACACTGCGGTTGGAACCAAACATCTCAAATTTGGACTCATCAGACCAAGGGACAGATTTCCACCAGTCTAATGTCAATTTTCTCATGTTCCTTGGGAAAAGCAAGTCTCTTCTTCTTATTGGTGTGGTGTAGTGGTTTATTTGGGCCTGATTCCCGCACACTCCACTGAACAGTTGATGTTGAAATGTGTCTGATACTTGAACTCTGTGAAGCATTTCTTTGGGCTGCCATTACTGAGGTAATTTCTGCAGCAGAGGTAACTCTGGGTCTTCCTTTCTGTGGCAGTCCTCATTTTCATCAAAGCTCTTGATGGTTTTTGCGACTGCCAAAGTTCTTGACATTTTCTGGATTGATTGACATCCATGTCTTAAATTAATGATGGACTGTCATTTCTCTTTGCTTATTTGAGCTGTTCTTGCCATAATATGGACGTTTACCAAATAGGGCTATCTTCTGTACCAAATAGGGCTATCTTCTGTATACCACCCCTACCTTGTCACAACACAACTGATTGGCTCAAACACATTAAGAAGGAGACATTCCACAAATTAACTTTTAATAAGGCACACCTGTGAATTGAAATGCATTCCAGGTGACTACCTCATGAAGCTGGTTGCGGGAATGCCAAGAGGGTGCAAAGCTGTAATCAAGGCAAAGGGTGGCTACTTTGAAGAATCTCAAATATAAAATTATTTTAATTTGTTTTACACTTTTTTGTTTACTACATGATTCCATATGTGTTATTTCATCATAGTGATGTCTTCACTATTCTACAATTTAGAAAATAGTAAAAAAATAAAATAAACACCCTTGAATGAATGGGTGTGTCCAAACCTTTGACTAGTAATGTATATCAAAATGTATTGTAAAATATCATAAGGATGGTATAATGAGGATCAGAAGTCAGAGTATGATACATTTCATCCCCTTGGCCCAACAAACCTCTGTTCTCCCTGGGCTTGAAGATGTGATGAAACGGCTGCTGGTTCCGTAGCATGGCCGGCCAGCCCATGATTTATTGAGATGATACCGATGACTCCAATTTGTTCATTTTAACAAAGCAGCGTCAATTATGCATGCACCTTTATTTCTGGCCGGCAAATGAATTACCCTGTTTGGTTTCAGAGAAGAGCAGAGCAACCGACCATAGTCCAATTGTGACTTCATCTTCTCGATGGCAGCAACGAGAGAGAGAGAGAGAGAGAGAGAGAGAGAGAGAGAGAGAGAGAAACTGTACTGATCATCCGTCATTTAGGAGTTCAGGAAATGGCAACACCGGGCCAAGCGAAATGGTAATGGAAAATAAGTGGTGAAAGAAACAATGATGATTGAGGATATTCATCCTTTTCTGCTGCCTCGTTGGAGAGAGAAGGGCCGTTGGAACTGCTTGACTTCACTCAAACGACTTTAACCCTCTATTGTTAGCTCTGCTCGTTTTCAAATGACCAGTGGTGGAATGGTGTCATTGTGAATCCACTTCATTTGAGCTGTTCCCCTCGAGAATGTGATTGTTAATAAGAAATATGAAGGTCGGATTCGAACACATTCCATTTTTAAGCGAGATCGGCAACGTTCTGATCACAGAACTACAGTAGAACATTATATTGTATCTTTACGGTTCTGATCCTGATAGGCCTGCAGTTCAGTCTAATGTGTAGTCAAGAGTAGACCAGACTTCACAATTGCTTCATTGAAGCTGTTTTTTTGGTTTACCTAACTATTTTCCTATGTTCTGTCCTCTGTGCATTTGCCAGTTTGTGGGATTTTTTTTCCCTCCCAGCTTTTATGACCCTTGTCTCCATGCTGGCATGCCTACCCTTCCCATCGCCTCGGCAACCGTATTTGAACATCTGCCTCTGCCCGGGCACACCACACTGCTGGGTTAGATTAGAGGCTTCATACTGGACTGGACAGACGCTTCTCTCTCTCTCTCTCTCTCTCTCTCCCTCTCCATTTTCCCCTCTCCCTTGCCAGTGGTGTTGATTTTACCTCAGATGATTATACCTACAAGTGTAGGATCATAATTTGACCTTTAGTTGCTGAGAATTTTCCTGAGCCTCACGAAATGCAGATGTGATTTGTGATTTACATAAATTCACTGAAATCCGATAATATTAACAGTATTGCACTTTTCATGTAGCCTACTTTTGGCCAGCTAATAGACTAACCACCGATCAAGCAACATTAAAATATTCCAATCCTGTTGCTGCAGGATTATTTAGCTATGACAATATAGGTCAAATTAAGATCCTACACATGTACACTCACAAAAACAGACAACAAAGAAGCCTATATATCCACACAGGAGACCACTGGTCTTTCAGATACAGTTATAAATTACTTCATCATACTCAACAACTTTCATGAAATGTACAATAAGTGTTGCGGCCTATATTACAGTGGATGTTTTAAGTCAAATTACACTAATATTACTGTAAGAGAATGTAAATACTTTCCCCCAATTGCCATTGGAGATTGATGCGGGCTTGATCAAATCTCTTCTGACTCCTCATAATAATGGATCTCTGAGACCAACCCAATAATGCTGTGCAAATTACTTCTGATCTTATCTCAAATTTGTCAGACTACAGTATATTTCTGCTAAACACATGGGAAGGGAAGGGAAAGAGACCAACTGTCAGGTTCTTCCCCCATCTTTTGGTATGAAATGTTTCCCTATCAAATAATTAAAGATGAATTAAGTCATTTTTATCGGTTTTCTTCCCCGATTTACGATCATATAAGTGTTAATAATAAAGCCAACTCAAATGAACCCAGATAAATATCTGCTCCGGAAAAAAATAAAACAAGACAGGTTTTTTTTAAACAAAAGGCCACCGTGCTACATGTTCCCCCTGCAGGAGCGAGACTTCTTGTAGGAGATATGCATCTGATGCGTTTGTGAGGCTGAATTGCCTTCATCAAAAGCGAATGCATTGTTTGTGTGCATATGTTTACTGGAATGGAGGCATGAAGATGGAGGCACACAAACCTGCAGTGCTGGAGGAACCCTCTGCCTCAGCTTGGGAGCTAATTTGCTGCCACAGGGTTGACAGATAGAACAGAGCTATGCCACCTGGGGGAATACACACTCACACAAACACATGCGCACGCACACACGCACACACACAGCTGTCAAATTTGGCAGAGTTGCTCTACCTCTCTCTAAACTACAACACCCCCCCCCCCCCCCCCCCCCAACCCAAAGACAATACAAATGCAATGTCAGGTCAAGGCTGTAGAGTCTGTGACTCTTTGCATGTCCAGGTAAAGACAGGATGATTTATGATAGCCATACTGGCTATATAGGCAATTCAATTGTATTATTTTATTTCCCTCAGGTTTCATTTTGCTACATTATTTTGTTTCCCTCATGTTTCATTTTACTACATTAAGTGTGCTCATATGAGTCATATACAAGACCTTTAGCGCATAGGGAAAACATTACTGAGAAAATTATTGTGACTGGTAAACATTTGAAAGGTGAAACATTTCTCCATTGTTTCAACAAGGACCCCCACACAATGGCTCCAATGTGACATACTGTATACAAGATTTTAATTTGAAATTTAATGTTTCTCATAGCAGGAAAAAGTATCCTGCAGCCACCGGAAATGTATGAGTGTCCTGCAACAACAGGGTGATCAAATTAAGATCCTATATTTGTATGCTGTCTTTTCTAAAGAGTCTATGATATTTTCTCGACATATGAAGGTCATCCTTGAGCTGCGTATAGATCTTTCTCCTTCGTGCTTTGGCTCTCCTTTGTTCCTCTCACCGGAGAAGCCTTGCAGTTTTGAAAGTAGCCACACGTAGTGTTGCCTCCCTCCTTCCTCTCACTCTCTTTTTCATTCTCTCTCTCTCTTTTTCATTCTGTCTCTCTCTCTCTCTTTTTTTCATTCTCTCTCTCTCTCTCTCTTTTTCATTCTCTCTCTCTCTCTTTTCCATTCTCTCTCTCTTTTTCATTCTCTCTCTTTCATTCTCTCTCTTTTTCATTCTCTCTCTCTCTCTCTCTCTCTCATTCTCTCTTTCATTCTCTCTCTCTCATTCTCTCTCTTTCTCTCTCTTTTTCATTCTCTCTCTCTCTCTCTCTTTCATTCTCTCTCTCCCTCTCTTTTTCATTCTCTCTCTCTTTTTCATTCTCTCTCTTTCATTCTCTCTCTCTCTTTTTCATTCTCTCTCTCTCTTTCATTCTCTCTCTCTCTTTCATTCTCTCTTCTCTCTCTTCTTCATTCTCTCTCTCTTTTTCATTCTGTCTCTCTCTCGCTCTCTCTCTTTTTCATTCTCTCTCTCTCTTTTTCATTCTCTCTCTCTCTCGCTCTCTCTCTTTTTCATTCTCTCTCTCTCTCTCTCTCTCTCTCTCTCTCTCGCTCTCTCTCTTTTTCATTATCTCTCTCTCTCGCTCTCGCTCTCTCTCTTTTTCATTCTCTCTCTCTCTCTCTCGCTCTCTCTCTCTCTCTCTCACTCTCTCTCTTTTTCATTCTCTCTCTCTCACTCACTCACTCTCTCACTCCATACACTGAAAATGCACCCAGTTGCTATCGACCATTCTGGTCTTCTGTTCCGGTCTCTTTCCTCAACTGATGAATCGGATTAAATAAACATGAACAATTAGGAAAAAGGCCATACAGTGGGACAAGAGTTGAAACACCAGCTATGTATATGCATATGAGTCTTTGGTGTGAGGAGTCAATCATATCCTATCAGTGAGTGGGTAATAACATATTGCCGCCAGGGCCAAATTGCAGATTCATTTGATGAAGCACTAATCAAAGTTGATTGGTCACTTGCACAAATTTGCAGATGTTATCGCAGGTGCAGCGAAATGCTTGTGTTTCTAGCTCCATATATATAATATGAGCAATAAGCAATGTCAGAGACCGGAATATAAATATATACAGTTGAAGTCAAAAGTTTACGTGCACTTAGGTTGGAGTCATTAAAACTCATTTTTTCAACCACTCCACAAATGTCTTGTTAACAAACTATAGTTTTGGCAAGTCAGTTAGAACATCTACTTTGTGCATGACACAAGTAATTTTTCCAACAACTGTTTACAGACAGATTATTTCACTTATAATTAATTATATTACAATTCCAGTGGGTCAGAAGTTTACATACACCAAGTTGACTGTGCCTTCAAACAGCTTGGAAAATTCCTGAAAATGATGTCATGGCTTTAGAAGCTTCTGATAGGCTAATTGACATAATTTGAGTCAATTTGAGGTGTACCTGTGGATGTATTGCAATGCCTACCTTCAAACTCAAAACTAAAAGTATGATCTGCTCCAAAACTGCCATAAAAAAGCCAGACTATGGTTTGCAACTGCACATGGGAACAAAGATCGTACTTTCTATAGAAATGTCCTCTAGTCTGGTGAATCAATAATAGAACTGTTTGGCCATAATGACCATCGTTATGTTTGGAGGAAAAAGGGGGAGGCTTGCAAGCCAAAGAACACCATCCCAACCGTGAAGCACGGAGGTGGCAGCATCAGGTTGTGGGGGTGCTTTACTGCAGGAGGGACTGGTGCACTTCACAAAATAGATGGCATCATGAGGGAGGAAAATGATTTGGATATATTGAAGCAACATCTCAAGACATCAGGAAGTTACAGCTTGGTGGCAAATGGGTCTTTCAAAAGAAGGTCATGTGGTCTGCTGAGACAAGAATAGAGCTTTTTGTTATAAACTCCACTCGCCGTGTTTGGAGGATGAGGATGAGTACAACCCCAAGAACACCATCCCAACCGTGAAGCATGGAGGTGGAAACATTATTCTTTGGGGATGCTTTTCTGCAAAGGGGACAGGATGACTGCTTCGTATTGAGGGGAGGATGGATGGGGCCATGTATCGCAAGATCTTGGCCAACAACCTCCCTCCTTCCCTCAGTAAGAGCATTGAAGATGGGTCGTGGCTGGGTCTTCCAGCATGACAACGACCCGAAACACACAGCCAGGGCAACTAAGGAGTGGCTCCGTAAGAAGCATCTCAAGGTCCTGGAGTGGCCTAGCCAGTCTCCAGACCCGAACCCAATAGAAAATCTTTGGAGGGAGCTGAAAGTCCGTATTGCCCAGAGACAGCCCCGAAACCTCAAGGATCTGGAGAAGGTCTGTATGGAGGAGTGGGCCAAAATCCCTGCTGCAGTGTGTGAAAACCTGGTCAAGAACTACAGAAAACTTATGATCTCTGTAATTGCAAACAAAGGTTTCTGTACCAAATATTAAGTTCCTATTTTCTGATGTATCAAATACTTATGTCATGTACTAAAATGCAAATTAATTACTTAAAAATCATACAATGTGATTTTCTTGATTTTTGTTTTAGATTCCGTCTCTCACAGTTGAAGTGTACCTATGATAAAAATGTTCTACATGTTTTGTAAGTAGGAAAACCTGCAAAATCGGCAGTGTATATATATAGTTATGAGTACCAGTCAAAGGTTTGGACACACCTACTCATTCCAAGGTTTTTCTTTATTTGTACTATTTTCTACATTGGTGGAGTGCTGCAGAGATGGTTGTCCTTCTGAAATGTTCTTGCATCTCCACAAAGGAACTCTAGAGCGTTGTCAGAGTGACCATCGGGTTCTTGGTCACCTCCCTGACCAAGGCCCCTCATGAACCTGGTTGAGAGAATGCAAAGATTGTACAAAGCTATCATCAAGGCAAAGGGTGGCTACTTTGAAGATTTTCTCAAATATAAAATATATTTTGATTTGTTTAACACTTTGTTGGATACTACATGATTCCATATGTGTTATTTCATAGTTTGATGTCTTCACTATTATTCTACAAGGTTGAAAATAGTAAATATAAAGAAAAACCCTGGAATAAGTAGGTGTGTCCAATCTTTTGACTGGTACTGTATATACAGCTCCTTCGGAAAGTATTCAGACCCCTTGACTTTTTCCACATTCCACAATCTATACACAATAACCCATAACCCTTTATGATAAAGTGAAAAACGTAGTTTAAAAAAAAAATTGTGCAAATGTATAAAATATAAAAATAAAATATCTTATTTACATAAGTATTCAGACCCTTTGCTATGAGACTCAAAATCTAGCTCAGGTGCATCCTGTTTCCATTGATCATCCTTGAGTTGTTTCCACAACTTCATTGGAGTCCACCTGTTGTAAATTCAATAGATTGGAAATGATTTGGAGAGGCACACACCAAGCTCCCACAGTTGAAAGTGCATGTCAGAGCAAAGATCCAAGCCATGAGGTTGAAGGAATTGTCCGTAGACCTCAAAGACAGGATTGTGTCGAGGCACAGATCTGGGGAAGGGCACCAAAACATTTCTGCAGTATTGAACGTCCCCATTCTTAAATGGAAGAAGTTTGGAACCACCAAAAATCTTCCTAGAGCTGGCCACCCGGCCAATCTGAGCAATCTGGGGAGAAGGACCTTGGTCAGGGATGTGACCAAGAACCCGATGGTCACTCTGACGGAGCTTTAGAGTTCCTCTGTGGAGATGGTTGTCCTTCTGGAAGATTATCCCATCTCTGCAGAATTCCATCAATCAGGCATTTATGGTAGAGTGGCCAGACAGAAGCCACTCCTCAGTAAAAGGCACATGACATTCTGCTTGGAGTTTGCCAAAAGGCGCCTAAAACAAGATTCTCTGGTCTGATGAAACCAAGATTGAACTCTTTGGCCTGAATGCCAAGCGTCACATCTGGAGGAAACCTGGCACCATTCCTACGGTGAAGCATGGTGGTGGCAGCATCATGCTGTGGGGATGTTTTTCAGCGGCAGGGACTGGGACACTAGTCAGTATTGAGGCAACGATTAACAAAACAAAGTACAGAGAGGTCCAGAGTGCTCCAGGGCACTCTGGACCTCCGACTAGGGCGAAGGTTCACCTTCCAACCACCCTAAGGATACAGCCAAGACAATGCAGGAGTGGCATCGGGACAAGTTTCTGAATCTCCTTGAGTGACCCAGCCAGAGACTGGACTTAAACCCAATCGAACATCTCTGGAGAGACCTGAAAATTGTTGTGCAGCAACACTTCCCATCCAACCTGACAGAGCTTGAGAAGACATGTAGAGAAGAATGGGAGAAACTCCCCAAATACAGGTGTGCCAAGCTTGTAGCGTCATACCCAGGAAGACTCAAGGCTGTAATTGCTGCCAAAGGTGCTTCAACAAAGTGCTGAGTAAAGTGTTTGAATACTTGATTGAAATTGAAATGTTTTTGTTTTTATTTACAAATTAGCAACAATTTCCAAAAAATGTTTTGCTTTGTCATGATGGTGTATTGTGTGTAGATTGATGAGGGAAAAAACGATTTAGTCAATGTTAGAATAAGGCTGTAAAGTAACAAAATGTGGAAAAAGTCAAAGGGTCTGAATACTTTCCGGAGGCACTATATATATATATAAGTGGTTTTTAAAGATAGTATGGACAGTACGTGAAGAGAAAAGGTGTGTACATCAGTATATATATATATATATATATGTAGGGTGAGCCATGACTAGAATACAGAATATTCATTTGAAGAGGTAAAGCAGTATGTAAACATTAATAAAAGTGACCAGTGTTCAGTGACTATCTACATAGGGCAGCAGTCTCTAAGGTGCAGAGTAGAGTACCGGGTGGTCTCCAACTAGGACAGTGACTAAGGCTAGTAGTGACTGTTTAACATTTTGATGGCCTGGAGATAGAAGCTGTTTCACAGTCTCTCGGCTCCAGCTTTGTTGCACCAGTATTGTCTCCGCCTTCTTGATGGTAGTGGGGTGAACAGGCTGTGGCTCGGACGGCTGAGATTCTTGCTATAGATGTCCTGGAGGGCAGGCAGTGTCCCTGGTGATGCAATGGGCTGACCGCACCACCCTCTGGAGAGCCCTGCGGTTGCGGATGATACAATTACCTTACCAGGCGGTGATACAGCCCAACAGGGTGCTCTCAATGGAGAATCTGTAGAACTTTGTAAAGGTCTTCAGGGCCAAGACAAATTTCTTCCGCCTCCTGAGGTTGAAGAGGCGCTGTTGCACCTTCTTCACCACACTGTGTGTGTGTGAAGGACCCATTTCAGGTTGTCAGTGATGTGGACGCCAAGGAACTTAAAGCTTTTGTATGAGCGTAATATCCGTTAATTCAATTTTATGACACCATCTGCGACATGCTGAAATGCCAGAGCAGCAGTTAGCACTTCACTAATGCCCTCGCCTCACCTTAGCTTACCTCTGATTTACAAGGGGTCATACAAGTGTGACTACGGAACCACTGCCACAACACAACCATAATGGCCTGGTCCCTGTCGTGAACATAAACATAGACTCCATACAGACCAGCTGCTAATGCATGCCTGTTAACACGTGCAGTATGTATATCCACAAGGAAAATGTGTCATTAAAAAACAGACCTAATAACCTGCCCAGGGACTGCGGTAGAAAATTAGCCGGCTGGCTAAAACCGCCACTTTTACTGAAATGTTGATTAATGTGCACTGCCCCTGTAAAAATTGAAACAAACTCAAATTCAAACCTTAACCAGGTAATGAAAGGTGTCTGGGAAATAGGTCTACAAAATACATCATGTGACGTGGGAAAAGACGTCAGTTTTGTCCGCTTGTTATATGCTATGTGCTTATCACATTTTGCTTATAGCTGTGTTCTATAAATACAGCATACAGACTCAGTCCTCTCTCTTTCTCTTTCCAATGGTTAATGGGGGTGTTATACACCAAAGCGCTGATGATAATTCATGAAACCCCTGAGCAACTTGTTTTGCTGTTTCCATGGGGGTTCTATAAATTGGTAAGCTGTTGATTATTTTGTGGTAGAGGCAGCAATGCATGGGGAGCATCGGGGCAGAAGGGGATGAGGGGAATCAGGGCAGCAGGGGATGAGGGGAAACAGGGCAGCAGGGGGTGGGGGGCATCAGGGCAGCAGGGGATGGGGGGCATCAGGGCAGAAGGGGATGAGGGGAAACAGGGCAGCAGGGGATGAGGGGAAACAGGGCAGCAGGGGATGGGGGGCATCAGGGCAGAAGGGGATGAGGGGAAACAGGGCAGCAGGGGATGGGGGGCATCAGGGCAGCAGGGGATGGGGGGCATCAGGGCAGAAGGGGATGAGGGGCATCAGGGCATAAGGGGATGAGGGGAAACAGGGAAGCAGGGGATGGGGGGCATCAGGGCAGCAGGGGATGAGGGGCATCAGGGCAGCAGGGGATAAGGGGAAACAGGGCAGCAGGGGATGAGGGAGCATCGGGGCAGAAGGGGATGAGGGGAATCAGGGCAGCAGGGGATGAGGGGAATCAGGGCAGCAGGGGATGAGGGGAAACAGGGCAGCAGGGGATGAAGGGAATCAGGGCAGCAGGGGATGAGGGGCATCAGGTTTGGCTATTACAGGAGGTGGTTGAGGCGCTGCACGTTGGCCCCAGAGAATTTTGATATTTTTATTTTACCTTTTTTTTTAACCTTTATTTAACTAGGCAAGTCAGTTAAGAACAAATTCTTATTTTCAATGACGGCCTAGGAACTTTTAACTTGCAACCTTCCGGTTACTAGTCCAACACGCTAACCACTAGGCTACCCTGGTGACATGGGAGAGGAGCGTGTGCTGCCTGCACAGACTGGTGATCTACTCTGCAGGAAGGAAGAGGGGAAGGGCCAGAGTCACCCTCCCCTCCCTGACCTCTCCACCCCTCCTTGGGGCCCATCCAGGCCCATAAGAATGCAGGTGGTGACCTGGAAGACCGTCACCTCGGCTAGGGAGTGCTAAGCGACAAGGGCTGGGGGAGCAGGAACTATGGGCAAGATTAGAGGAGTGGCTCAAGACATCATAAACCAACATGTTCAGTGCCCTTGCATGGAGTTCCACAAACACCCACATGCATAGATGTACAGACAGCAAACTGGGTGTCCCATGGCACAAACAACCACATACACACAAATCCTCCCACATGCTCACAGTCACACACATTAATACAGAGGCAAATACACTGATGACTTGCTGACACACACAGCCACAAACAAGCACATACATAGAGTTGAAGTCGGATGTTTACATACACCTTAGCCAAATACATTTAAACTCAGTTTTTCACAATTCCTGACATGTAATCCTAGTAAAAATGTCCTTTCTTGGGTCAGTTAGGATCACAACTTTATTTTAAGAATGTGAAATGTCAGAATAATAGTAGAGAATGATTTATTTCAGCTTTTAGTTATTTCATCACATTCCCAGTGGGTCAGAAGTTTACATACACTCAATTAGTATTTGGTAGCCTTGCCTTTAAATTATTTAACTTGGGTTAAACGTTTCTGGTAGCCTTCCACAAGCTTTCCACAATAAGTTGGGCGAATTTTGGACCGTTCTTCCTGACAGAGCTGGTGTAACTGAGTCATGTTTGTAGGCCTCCTTGCTCGCACATGCTTTTTCAGTTCTGCTCACAAATTCTCTATAGGATTGAGGTCAGGGCGTTGTGATGGCCACTCCAATACCTTGACTTTGTTGTCCTTAAGCCATTTTGCCACAACTTTGGAAGTATGCTTGGGGTCATTGTCCATTTGGAAGACCCATTTGCGACCAAGCTTTAACTTCCTGACTGATGTCTTGAGATGTTGCTTCAATATATCCACATAATTTTCCTGCCTCATAACGCCATCTATTTTGTGAAGTGCACCAGTTCCTCCTGCAGCAAAGCACCCCCACAACATGATACTGCTACCCCTGTGCTTCACAGTTGGGATGGTGTTCTTCGGGTTGCAAGCCTCCCCCTTTTTCCTCCAAACATAACGATGGTCATTATGGCCAAACAGTTCTATTTTTGTTTCATCAGACCAGAGGACATTTCTCCAAAAAGTATGGTCTTGGTCCCCATGTGCAGTTGCAAACCGTGTCTGGCTTTTTTATGGTGGTTTTGGAGCAGTGGCTTCTTTCTTTCTGAGCGGCCTTTCAGGTTATGTCGATATAGGACTCGTTTTACTGTCGATATAGATACTTTTGTACCTGTTTCCTCCAGCATCTTCACAAGGTCCTTTGCTGTTGTTCTGGGATTGATTTGCACTTTTCGCACCAAAGTGTGTTCATGTCTAGGAGACAGAACGCGTCTCCTTCCTGAGCGGTATGACGGCTGCGTGGTCCCATGGTGTTTATACTTGCATACTATTGTTTGTACAGATGAACGTGGTACCTTCAGACGTTTGGAAATTGCTCCCAAGGATGAACCAGACTTGTGGAGGTCCACAATTTTTTTCTGAGGTCTTGACTGATTTCTTTTGATTTTCCCATGATGTCAAGCAAAGAGGCACTGAGTTTGAAGGTTGGCCTTGAAATACATCCACAGGTACACCTCCAATTGACTCAAATTATGTCAGTTAGCCTATCAGAAGCTTCTAAAGCCATGACATAATTTTCTGGAATTCTCCAAGCTGTTTAAAGGCACAGTCAACTTAGTGTATGTAAACTTCTGACCTGCTGGAATTGTGATACAGTCTGTAAACAATTGTTGGAAAAATGACTTGTGTCATGCACAAAGTAGATGTCCAAATTGACTTGCCAAAACTATAGTTTGTTAACAAGAAATTTGTGGAGTGGTTGAAAAACGAGTTTTAATGAATCCAACCTAAGTGTATGCAAACTTCCGATTTCAACAGTACATACACTAGTCACTTTAATAATGCTTATATAATGTTTACATACTGCTATACTAATTTCATATGTATATACTGTATTCTATTCTACTGCATTTTAGTCAATGCCACTCCGACATTACTCAATCTAATATTTATATATTTCTTAATCCCATTATTTTACTTTTAGATTTGTGTGTATTGTTGTGAATCATTTTTATATACTACTGCACTGTTAGATACTACTGCACTGTGGAAGCTAGGAACACAAGCATTTAGCTACACCTGCAATAACATCTGCTAAATAAGTGTATGTGACCAATACAATTTGATTTGATTTACAAATACACACACACGTGCACGCACACACACACACGCTAGAGGAATGCTGCAATTGGTAATTGTAGCCACAGGGCAGCATTTAGTATTTTTCATGAGGAGGTTGACCCCACAGTGCCTTTCACTCTCTATTGCTAAACTCCCCAGCCAGAAAGAAATGGCTCTATGTTTTCAAGCCCCAGTACCACAGCTCTCTGTCAGCTGTCATCTTTACCCATCCCATGTCTGCTCTGGGCTTTCTTTACATGATCAATTGTCAAATAGGGGAATAGTTTTCAACTAAATGTTTTTGTTAATAATGATGACATACGACAATCCTCTGATGTATCAACAACTGTGTTTTTTGTTTGATTGATCATCATTTTATATCAAAATGCAATTATATCAAAATTAGATTGAGCAACATTTACAAACAAAATTATACGAGCAGAAATATGCATTCACATGAGGCCATCATTCATAAGGTTATTACGGTACATTTCAGACTGGATACTTACATTTATAGATTTATTGCATATAATTGCTGTTCTATCTTCATCTCCATAATGCCCCATACCTACTGACAAATGGTGAAATAAATCATGTGTGATTTTTAAATTCATGACCTTTCGTTTGAGGGGAATTTATGTAAATCAGGTGTAGCGTAGTGGATCCCTTCAGACCAGCTATCCATTTCATTATGATTGATGTGAATTTATGCATTTTTATGGTCCAAAAATATCACTATGGTAGAATGAGTTAAGTGGAATTAAATTGACTGTGTTTTTGTCTGTGCATCTTGACCATTGAGATCATTTTGCTAGTTTGTCTTCAGGTTACCTCATCTAAACTACAAGCACCAACCCATTTCTACTAAATGAATGCCTTCTCTTTTCCAAAAACACGATACCCTAGGCCAGTCGTTCCCAAACTGTGGGGCGTGAGGGGTTGGCGGAGTAAGGAACTTAGTCCGGCTTTCAACTTACTCTTAAAAGTTGTAATAATAGTATGCACAAGGTCACATTTTTTAATTGGTTCGTTCTTGTCATGTCAGTCATTGCACAACTTGTCAGAAATGTCCAGATCAACTAGCCCATGTCAGCTAACGTTTTTTAAGCTATGTTTTTTTGCCCATAGATTTAGTTGTAATCTTTGAGTCACTCAAATATCACATGAATACACATTAGACATGCCAAAATGTATAGAATTGCAAGAAAATTTGTTTTAAAATTGCTAAAAGTTATCGCCAACCTTTCACAAAATGTGTGAATTGCAGGAAATAAACTTTTAAACTTGTTGTGTATCCACCAACAAGAGGGGTGTGAACAGTTTGTGTCTTGAACAGTGCTTGTGCCCTTAGAACTGGACGTGGCGTGCGCTGTAGGCAACATTTTTGTGGTGCAAAAGAGCAGACATCTGTGCTAAAAAAAATACAATGAACCCCATTTTAATCTGGCAGCATGATATTATTTTGAACTTTTTTTCAACTGTGTGCAATGTAAATCATGCTGCCAGATTTGGGCTTATTGGCACCACGAAAATGTCAAAATAATATTATGTCCTGAATTTAAAAAGAGTGAGTAGATCATTTCACAGTTCGCCCACAGATTTTCCTGAAGAAAATACATTTGTCTCATCAATGGTGCATAGGCCTACAGATAAGAGCTTTTGGACATTATTAAGTAGCTGGATATGTTTCACCTCCATTTAATTGCTTATGATTGATTTCATGTATGCCAGAGATATTGTTTTGCTGGAAAATGATTTCCTCCACTCCGTCAAATATTGACACAGTTCCAGCTCTGTGAGTCATACGAGATGCTTCCCTCAAGATCACCACACAGCAAATGTAAATGTACCAATCACTCCAACACATAGTGGACAGAATGGCCTAGATCTTAAACAAGAGTTATATTTGTATGAAAACATATCATATTTTTGATGTGGGTAAAGGATTCGTATAGATCTGTGGACGAGAGTTCCATCTTCTATATGATGATCACCTCTCATTATGAAACATAATGGGGAGCGTTAATCATTGATGGACATTAGGAACACATTGTGACCATAGAGGACTTACATCATGATATTCGCCTGCTAAGATCACAGCCATATACTGTATATATTAGGCTCTTCTGATGACGGGGCACTTATGCAAGGCCATCATGTGATGTTCACTGGCCGTGCATCAAATCCTCCAGACTCACAGAGACATAATGCTGGTGCCTACGTGCATATACTACACGTGTATCAGTACATTAACTGAATGTGCCGTAGTGTGTGTGCATGCGTGTGTAATGTGATACAAGCAACGCCAAGAGGAAACAAAAAACATGTTGACACAGAGATTCACATCACTTCTATCATATTGTCTCTCCTTCAACAGAATGCAATCACACACCACATGCCATTCAAAGAGCGCTGCCGCGTTGGCCTCTCATGAGTATACCCGTTTCCATATCTGAAAGCTAGCCGTCCGCTAATCTCATGGCTAACTGTCGTAGTCATAATTGATAACCACATACTGGTAACTGCCAAAAATAATGGAAACACTTCTATAGCCCAACACCCTATTAAGTCAGTTTATGTTGGTGTTTCCTTTATGTTGGCAGTTACATGTTTAGTTTAAAAAAAATGTAACCTTTATTTAACTAGGCAAGTCAGTAAAGAACATATTCTTATTTACAATGACAGCCAACCCCGGACGACGCTGGGCCAATTGTGCGCCGCCCTATGGTACTCCCAATCACGGCTGGTTGTGATACAGCCTGGAATTGAACCAAGGTCTGTAGTGATGCCTCTAGCACTGAGATGCAGTGCCTTAGACCACTGCACCACTCGGGAGCCCAACATGTACGTCCTCCTCCAGCTCGGCATGTCAGTATGGTTTGACTGAATCATGGAATACCTGTCCTGCCTGTTGAGTCATGGTGTGCCCTCAAGGGCGCCATGAAATCGATACCCTCTGACCAGAAAGGACTGCTAGCACGCCATTCACCTGTGTGTGTGTTTTTGGCTGTGTGTGTGTGTGTGTTTGTGTGCCGTGTTGGTGTTCCTCTGTAATGTATGCTGATACATATCATTAGTGTGTGTCCTGTACTTACAGAAGAACTATGTGTTATTCACCTGAGGCTGTGTGTGAAAATGACTCTCAGTGACATGTTGTCTTGAGCATAGCCGCCCGCAGGAAGTACAATTCTGAATACAAATATTAAAATATGAATACATTTCTCTCTCACTCATTTTGAGGACATATGGTCTTTAGGACATATGGTCTTGAGGACACATTGTATGGTATGCTACTGTTGACATGTGGTTAACCTGTACATGTCAAGTTACATACAGTTATGTTAGGGAGACAGTCTACTGTCATGCCATTCACTGGTGTGTCTGACAAGCCCTTCAGTGATGTGTACTGCTGACTGACTAGTTTGTTTACCTGTGCGTAGCATGTACAGTGGGGCAAAAAAGTATTTAGTCAGCCGCCAATTGTGAAAATCTTTGGAGGGAGTTGAAAGTCTGTGTTGCCCAGCAACAGCCCCAAAACATCACTGCTCTAGAGGAGATCTGCATGGAGGAATGGGCCAAAATACCAGCAACAGTGTGTGAAAACCTTGTGAAGACTTACAGAAAACAGTTTGTATTTTTCTAAAAGCTACAGAGTTTTTTCAAACATAGCTTTTGTGCACCATGCCATTTGATTAAATGAGATGAATGTTTCATACAAACATGAAAGAGTAAAATGATAGTGTTTAACCACAAAGGATGCATTGGCTATAAAAGCATCTGTTGGCAGGTTAAACAAAAAGTGTCGCTAGGATCAACCACTGTCTTAAGGATATGTTAACCTTTTCTGCTGTTCCCATGGCAACCATTAAGGGTGGAGGGATGTATGAAGTACATAAACGTGAAGAGGGAGCATTTTACACACTACTGCCGGTCAATCAGTGTATGTGAATATCTCATCTACTGATATCACCAATGCAATTTCCACTGGTTTGATCTCATACAACTAACCCTTGACACCAAACATCCTTTTTTTCAAGGATATGTCTAAAACTGAAAGTGTGCTATTTCATGATCCATCTCTCTATCTATTAAATTCGTTGTAGAATTGAAATGAACTAAATCTGGGACTTCAGTGCAAATCTACCGATACGTCCAAAACTGAAGTTTCTTTGAGATAAAAAAAAATGACTGCGATAGAATATCTATCAAGGCCCATATGTTAAGGGACAAGGGATTCAATGAATCATCAAGCTTTGAATCAGCTGTGTGGTTTTAGGGCAAAAAAACTAACCGTGCACCCCTTGGGGTCCCCAAGACCGAGTTTGGGAAACATTGTGCTTCACGCTGAAGCTCCAGACAAGAGGAGATATTTCAATTGTTAGGCTTTAATGTTCTCCAAATCTTCAGCTCCTGGCAAGAAAGGATCTAGATCAATAGTTTCACTTTTCACAGAGAGACAGAGAGAGAGAGAGAGAGAGAGAGAGAGAGAGAGAGAGAGAGAGAGAGAGAGAGAGAGAGAGAGAGAGAGAGAGAGAGAGAGGGAGAGAGATTAGCCATGGACAAATGAGAGAAAAAGAGAGATTGGCAAGAGAGAGGGAGAGAAAGAGAGCATGAGAGAGCGATGCACTATAAAAAATAATAACAGGCAGTCACATATTTCGGTGGGTGTTAAAAATATGTTGCTGAGGTAGCAAATGTTTATAACATGCCATTGCATAACTTTAACTAAAATGCCATGTTTCACTCAGTGTATAAGAGAAGGCTCCCAAGCAGATCCACTGTTGGTGATTGGCCGACATATTCTCCTTAGTTCAGGAATGCTTTTCTACACCAATTTCACAATGAATGCAATTTATCTTTGGATGAATTCCAATGTGTACACTGTGTAAAAACAAAGACATGTGTTTCCAAGTTATGACATAAAACCCTTTAATGTGTGCAATACTTTTTTGAAGGGCTGACAGATTTCAATAAAGCTGATCTACTTTCTTACAACTACAGACTAATCAAGATATGCATGGATTCCTTTTAGGCTATAGGCCTATGGCTTTATATATGGCTATAGGCCTATGGCTTTATATATAATTAAAATGCTAACATACATTATAGGCTACATTATTAACTGGCATTGTTAGCAATTTAACCTTTTTTCCAGAATGTTGTATCTCTAAGGTAAATAACCATGTAATCAAAACAGACTTACCTTAATAGCAGAACGAAAAGTGAACAGCCTTTTCCAGAAAAAAGACCCAGGGTTTTCTTTCCAAGCACTGTTGTTCTAAAGCCAAAAATAGGCTTATGTTTAGATGTGGGCATCAGCAATATTAATATTATTATTATTATTTTATTGTTTTGCCTGTTGACCTTTATTACCAATGTGTATAATTTAATTCCCTTTCTAAGTCGTACTTCTTGTCTAGTATATTAACTGAAATTAAAGCATTGGCTAAAGCTCCAACATTGCTGCACTCCCTACCCATGCCTCTTTGATTGTGTTCCTGTCTTTGTATTTAAACATCCGGGTTTTCCCACTGACTGTGCTTACTCTGGCTTACTCCCCCTCTCAGAAGCCATTTTGGACTCAGTTCAGTTTCTTGCATGTGAATATCGGACCCTGTCCTCAGCCATTCACCACTACACAGTAGAAAAGGTTAACGCGCACCGCGGAGCGAGAAAATTGTTCTTTGAAACATCGAGTTTATTTTACCTTGTCGATTTTACATCCTGGATTCGACCGACCCTTTCCCAATGGATTTGTTTATATTTAAAACTTGTTTTTAGCCCGTGCAATTTTGTTGCATTGGGGGGCTGTACACACAAAAGCAACGCAAACTCTTGGTGCGGTGGACATCGAAGGCCTTGGGACATTTGGCTCGTTGTGTTGTGCTATCATCTTTTTAAATGTTCGCAAAGGAAAATAGGTTAAAAAGGAGAACATCTGGTGTGTTTCTTTTTAATTAAAGGAATATGTTTGCTTCCTGTCTGACTTTTGCACTTCTGGGAACTTTTTGTGCAGGTAAGCACCCTATTTATGTAATAGGCTATCGCTTACTCTTATGGTTTGATTTGGTAATCAGAATGTATTCAGTGATTTCACACTAACAGAAAAGCAGAACACAAATTCGGATTATTCTAATGTACCCAAACCAGGGATAACGTGCTGTAGGTAGTCACTTGACTATTGATATTGGCTCTAACGAATGGTACAAAAATGACACATTTAATGGCATTACAATAGCTAAGGCAATAATTAAATGGGTAACATTTTGTATGTTTGTTATTTTGAGTAATGATGCGAAAGGTTATTTAAGCTTTTCGGTGCATTGGTTCACTGTAGATCAATAAGTAATTCGCGACAACATACAATTTCGAATGAGTTTGATACATTTCCTATAACAATCTTCAATGATTAGTCATTAAAATATAAGTTTCGCATTTATTTGAACGACAGCTTATCGTATTTGGCTGAAATGTGAAAGCAGGACCGTAAAAAAAAAAAAAGCCTACGATGAAGTCATGTGGCCTCATGTTGCAAAGATATCGTTGCTTTAGAAGTGTTTGCGACTCTATTTGGAATGCATAGATGGAGAAACACAAGGTGATGCATTTGGAAGTGTTTACACGTGTATCAGACTTATCAGTGTATTTTGACCTGTGTAGACTAAATTGAACCACATGATAGATCTTCAATCTCCATTGAAGCGCGCTGACAGAGGTGTTGAAATTGCTGTGAATGGTGCTTAGAATTCCACTTATTTCGCACAGCCCACATCACTTGTAGCCTAATTGGTAATTAATGTATTTTTTGGCATGTATTCTCTCAGAGCAGTAGGATGAGTACTCCAAATAACTATATATATTTATTTATTTAGCATTCTACTCTGGATTTCCACGCGAAATGTGATTGTCCTCATTATCTAGTTCAGTGACGCATACATTTAGGCCTATATACCTGTAGGTTCGCAGATTTCATTTTTGGCAATTTGTTTATCACTGCTGCTTTGTTGTGTAGTTCCCTCCTTGTTTAGTCGACTTTGGGGGAGGGGTGCGTATGGGGTTGGGGTGAAAATGGCTCTTGTGTTTATTTTCGCTTTTGCTGAAATAAAATGCTTTTATTTTTACCTGCAATTTTCTAATTCAAAGATTTGTTGTGAATGACCGTAGTCCGCTATTTGATTATGGTGCCATGGTTGTTGCACTCTTCAGACTTGAAAAGGAAAATGGTTATTGCTTCAAAACAAAAATAGAATTCGACAGAATAGCCACTATTACTATTTTACTGTTTCTATTCATGAATGAGTTAAGATTCAGTTATGTCATGAGGTTTTCAATAACCTACAATTTAATACAAGGAGCGTTTGATAAGTGTGTGGTTGTGGGAAACCCACAGGACTTTACTCAGCACGTGGGACCAGCTATGTTGTATCTCCATGACATTTCAGCTGAATACAGTACAAGTCAGTTCCATTTCTTTCTGAATAACTTTGAACTGATTAAGGATTTATTTTTATTTTTGTTATTTTTACTTACTCACCCAGTTCAAATGCCTCTACGCCTGTTGCTTACTATGGTTTTCACACTGAAAGCAAAGCCAGTCAAAAATCGTAATCCCTTCAACCATCTAATCGTAAAGATCACTAGTTATTTGATAGAAGGGTTGTGCAGTATTCATATTTTCATACTGTGCCTGTGCCATCCTGGGATAGATGGTATTACCGGCAGGGCTTCCTTCTTTTTTCCCACACGAAAAACAAAAACATCCCAAAAAACGTTGCCTACCAGAACAATAACAAAATGATAGCAAGTATGGAATCCCCATAGTGGATGCTAGGTAAATGCTAATGAGTGCATGCAAACATTCACTACTAAGACGGATGACAACCCAGCTAAAGTTACACATGCATCTCAAAATTCAGGTTGCAGCATTCACAAAAAAGGATATGAGATGGCAAGATCTTAATCCAGGAGGTGATTGTTTTTGCTGCTCTTACCAAGAAACTTGATCCTGGAAAGTTAACGTTAGCAAAACCCAGCTGGAGAGAATGTTATCTGGCGCAACTTAAATAGATATAGAGCACCAGCCAAGTTTGGACATAATTACTCATTCCAGGTTTTTATTTAAATTTTTTACTATTTTCTACATTGTAGAATAAGAGGAGTTCCCACACGCTGAGCAGTTGTTGGCTGCTTTTACATTTGATTTGATTTACATTTAAGCATTATTTAACTAGGCAAGTCAGATGAGAACAAATTCTTATTTACAATGACGGCCAAACCCGGACGACTCTGGGCCAATTATTCGCCACCCAATGGGACTCCCAATCACGGCCCGATGTGATACAGCCTGGATTCAAACCAGGGACTACAGTGATGCCTCTTGCGCTGAGATGCAGTGCCTTCAACTGCTGCGCAACTCGGGAGCCCTTCTGTCACTCTGCGGTCCAACTCATCCCAAACCATCTCAATTGGGTTGAGGTCGGGTGATTGGAGGCTGATGCAGCACTCCATCACTCTACTTGGTCAAATAGCTTTTTACGCAGCCTGGAGGTGTGTTGAGTCATTGTGCTGTTGAAAACAAATGGTAGTCCCACTAAGCACAAACCAGATGGGATGGCGTATTGCTGCAGAATGCTGTTGTAGCTATGCTGGATAAGTGTACCTTCTAAATAAATCGCAGTGTCACCAACAAAGCACCATCACACCACCTCTTCCATTCTTCACGTGGGAACTATACATGCGGAGATCATCCATTCACCTACTCTGCGTCTCACAAAGACACGGCGGTTGCAGCCGAAAATCTCAAATTTGGACTCATCCGGCCAAACAACAGATTTCCACCAGTCTAATGTCCATTGCTTGTGTTTCTTGGTCCATGCAAGTCTCTTCTTCTTCTTATTGATGTCCTTTAGTAGTGGTTTCTTTGCAACAATTTGCCCATGAAGGCCTGCTTCAAAGCAGTCTCCTCTGAACAGTTGATGTTGACATGTCTGTTAATTGAAGTCTGCGAAACATTTATTTGGGCTGCAATCTGAGGCTGGTAACTAATGAACTTATCCTCTGTAACAAAGGTAACTCTGGGTCTTAACTCTGGACAAATCTGTTTTGAGGTGTTCTGATCTCAAAGAAGAACATTTGTGAGACACCGAAAAAGTGAGAAGATGCTGGAGGAGTGCTTCACTGCTTGGTATGGCAACTGGTTGGCCTCTGACCGTAAGGCACTACAGAGGGTAGTGCGTACGGCCCAGTACATCACTGGGGCTAAGCTGCCTGCCATCCAGGACCTCTACACCAGGCGACGTCAGAGGAAGGCCCTAAAAATTGTCAAAGACCCCAGTTATAGACTGTTCTCTCTACTAACGCATGGCAAGTGGTACCGGAGTGCCAAGTCGAGGACCAAATGGCTTCTCAACAGTTTTTACTCCAAAGCCATAAGACTCCCGAACAGGTAATCAAATGGCTACCTGGACTCTTACGCTGATGCTACTCTTTTTATCATATATGCATAGTCACTTTAACTGTACATGAATGTATATACTACCTCAATCAGCCTGTATATAGCCTCGCTACTGTTATGTTTCACCTTTTTACTGTTTTTATTTCTTATCTATTGTTCAACTAACACCTTTTTAACTTAGAAATTGCACTGTTGGTTAGAGCCTGTAAGTAAGCATTTCACTGTAAGGTCTACTGCACCTGTTGTATTTGGCGCACGTGACAAACTTTGATTTGATTTGAAATCTCTTCAGATTATCTCAACAAATTGACTAGAATGACAAAGTTCTGCAAGGCTGTAATTGTGGCAAATGGAGGATTCTTTGACGAAAGCAAAGTTTGAAGGATACAAGTATTTCAATAAAAATATCATTATCTATAACCTATTTCCTATCTCTTCATGTATGTTTTCATGGAAAACATGGACATTTCTAAGTGACACAACTGTTGAACAGTTTGTGTGTGCATGTTATACACACCCACCCCCTCGGTATGATTTTCCAATTGCGTATATATTTCAAAATACCCCGAGATACGGTATACTGCCCAACCCTATTTGATAGGTCAATGACAATACCCTTGGTTTCTTGCAAGCAGCAAAACATTATAGTCCTATGCTGTATGGTCACACCAATACACAACCAAAACATTTAGGCTACTATTGAACACTCAAATGTATTCTCCCTATTCTGCACAAGTCGATCACAAGAGACAAGTCATTGTAATGAAACATGCCAAATAACAGCTGCTAGACCATTGGGAGCCAGAATAGTAAATGCTTTTGTGGGGGGGCATAAAACCAGCTGTTTTCACTGTGCTGGATGTATTGTGTAATGGTCTCACTGAGTGCATTCTGTGGCTCCCTGGCTAGCAGCAGAGGTAGTAGAATGCAGCTCTGGTCCTCTGCTCTTATCAACTGATGATCCACTCTGTTGAGACAAAGGAAGCCGGATCCCTGCCAATGGCTCTCGCTCTCTTGCTACTAGGAGGAGATGCTGACCCCGAGTCATAGCATCTTTCCTCACTCACTCCTGTCGATTTCATTGGCTTTTGCTGAGTTGAGGAGAGTCTGTGACTGTCCTGGTATCGCTTATGATCGCACATGATCCCCCCCCTGTGCAGATTGGCCTTGCCCACCGATCCGTTTGTGAGAGCAGGGCTTGGAATGCTGTTAGTGCTCTCTCATCGCAGCTTTACTGAATCCGTAACAATGGTGTGTGTGCTGTGCTGGATTTTCTAAGGTTCGGCCACATGGTGTAGTGGAAATGGGGGAGGGGTGGCTCTGCTATGATGGATTACTCCTGAGTTGTAATGGCCACTGCTTAACCCGCTCATCTGTTTTCTGCCTTAGAAACATATCTACTAGTTACTGCATATCGTCCCCATATTTACCCAGTGAATTCATGTATCATATGGATACAGTCTATAGTGCATGGACAGGAAATGGGGAGGGGGGGGAACACTGGGGGATGGGTAGCCTCTAGCAGGAGAAGGGATTTAAAGTGACAGTGTGTTTCCCCCCCCCCCCCCCCCCCCCTTGCCTTGGATTTAAGATGTTGAGCTGTAGGAGATTCATTGCATAGTTGTTTGGGTGAGAATAGGCCAGATATGTTTGTCGGGACAGCTGGTACTGTAATTCCAAAATCTAGTATTGAAGCATGATGTTTTTCCACAGAAGTGTATATATATTTTTTATTTATTTTGGTGTAATATACAAACACTACATGACCAAAGGTATGTGGACACATGCATCTCATTTATACATCTGTCAGCAAAATAAAATTGCCAAATCCAGTCATTTGAAGGGCTGTCCCCACATACCTTTGTGTGGAAATCGGCATTTTTGGACACCGATTGTGGCCGATTTAAAAAAATAATAATAATAATTAAAAAAAAATATATATATATATATATATATTGCCTTGTTCAGGGGCAGAACGACAGATTTTTACCTCGTCAGCTCCGGGATCCAATCTTGCAACCTCCCGGTTACTAACCACCTGCCTTACATTGCACTCTACGAGGAGCCTGCGTGGCAGGTAAGTTGCTTGTTAGCATTAAACTTATCTTATTAAAAACAACCAATCTTAAACACACATGGTTGAGGATATTACTAGTTTATCTAGCGTGTCCTGCTTTGCATATAATCGATGCAGTGCGCATTCGCGAAAAAAGCACTTTGTTGCTCCAATGTGTACCTAAACATCAATGCCTTTTCTTTAAAATTAATACACAAGTATATATATTTAGTTAATGTTGCCTGCTAACATGAATTTCTTTAAACTAGGGAAATTTTGACACTTCTTCTTGCGTTCCGTTCAAGCAATCAGGGTATATGCAGCAGTTTGGGCCGCCTGGCTCGTTGCAAACGGTGTGAAGACCATTTCTTCCTAACAAAGACAAATTCATTTTCCAGAATTGTACAGAATTATGACATTTTAATTTTATTTTTTTACATTTATTTAACCAAGCAAGTCAGTTAAGAACAAATTCTTATTTTCAATGATTGCCTAGGAACAGTGGGTTAACTGCCTGTTCAGGGGCAAAACGACAGATTTGTACCTTGTCAGCTCAGGGGTTTGAACTTGCAACCTTCCGGTTACTAGTCCAACGCTCTAACCACTAGGCTGAAGGTTGTACAATGTAACAGCAATATGTAGACTTAGGGATGCCACCCCTTAGATAATAAACGGAACGGTTCCGTATTTCACTGAAGAATAAACGTTTTAGAATATATAGAAATCATAGTTTCCGGATTTTACCATTTAATGACTTACGGCTTGTATTTCTGTGTTATTATATTATAACTAAGTCTATGATTTGATAGAGCAGTCTGACTGAGCGGTGGTAGGCAGCAGCAGGCTCGTAAGCATTCATTCAAACAGCACTTTCCTCAGTTTGCCAGCATCACTTCACAATGCTTCAAGCATTGCGCTGTTTATGACTTCAATCCTATCAGCTCCCGAGATTAGGCTGGTGTAACCGATGTGTAGCGGGGTGCGCGCTAATAGCGTTTCAATCGGTGACGTCCCTCTCTCTGAGACCTTGAAGTAGCTGTTCCCCTTGCTCTGCAAGAGCCACGGCTTTTGTGGAGCGATGGGTAACGATGCTTCGAGGGTGGCTGTTGTCGATGTGTTCCTGGTTCGAGCACAGGTAGGGGCGAGGAGAGGGACTGAAGCTATACCGTTACACTGGCAATACTAAAGTTCCTATAAGAACATCCAATAGTCAAAGATTAATGAAATACAAATGGTATAGTGAGAAATAGTCCTATAATTCCTATAACTACAACCTAAAACTTCTTACCTGGGAATATTGAAGACTCATGTTAAAAGGAACCACCAGCTTTCATATGTTCTCATGTTCTGAGCATGGAACTTAAAAATGAGCTTTTTTACATGGCACATATTGCACTTTTACTGTGTTTTTAATTTATTTAAACCAAATTGAATATGTTTCATTATTTATTTGAGGCTAAATTGATTTTATTGATGTATTATATTAAGTTAAAATAAGTGTCAATTCAGGATTGTTGTAATTGTCATTATAAAATAAATGAATCAGCCGATTAATCGGTATCGGCTTTTTTTTGGTCCTCCAATAATCGGTATCGGTGTTGAAAAATCATAATCGGTCGACCTTATATTAGTGTATTTAGCTAAAAGATAAGCTTTGGTTTGGTGTACATCGTTCCCATTGCAGTGTATTTTCTTGAGCTCTTTGCATATTTTTGGCACCATGCATACAGCATCGGCCTACTTTTGTCAAAGGATACCATCTTTAAAATCTCATTCGGAGATGCTTTTTCAAGCAGAATGACCGTATGAGCCCATAGATAAGGGTGTGGTTTTGTTTTGAGCTTTTCCCTCAAACCGAAAGCCATAACTCATCAAATTACACCATCTTGTTTTTGCTTAGTTTCCCCCAAGCTCTTAAAGAAATGATCTGGTACTTTATGTATACTTTTTATCCAGTAGTTCTGAAAGTAGCACTCACGAGCCAAAGGTGGTCCCTGAAAATTGCTGCATATGTGCACCACGTCATTGCGCTCTCTCTCACTCTGCTGTGTTCGCATCTTGCTAGCTGTCACTCAAATGGCGAGGAATGGAATGCGAATTGCTAGGGGGCTGGTCCATGTGGGGGGAAATGAAGGGAACATGGCACAGCATCCAAAATACGGTCGCTTTCAGACTAGGGATTTTGTGGCTAATTGAGGTAAGACAGTAATTCTGCTCATATTATGCATGTATGAAGTACACATCGGCACATCCAACCCAACGTGAGAGGTTTAAGAAAATACTTACTAGTCACCAAAGTTCCATAGCATGTCTTTACTTTCTACAATAAGTTAATGAGCACTTAACAAGAGACAGGCTGGAATTCTTCCCTAAAGATCCCAACGTCTGCTTGACTCCATGCTCTTTATTCATTAACACTTCTATTCATATCGTGTTTGTGCAGTCATTTCCTAGAATGGAACAAAACGAGCAGAAAATCTTACATTGCATAGAAATCTGGTCCCCCCCCCCCCCCCCCCCCGGCCTCCCGAGTAGCTCAGCGGTCTAAGGCACTGCATCGGAGAGCTTGATGCGTCACTACAGACCCAGGTTGTGTCGCAGCCGGCAGTGACCAGGAGACCAATGAGGTGGCGCACAATTGGCCCAGCGTCGTCTATGATGGTATAGGGGAGGGTGTGGCCTGCCGGGATGTCCTTGTCCCATTGCGCTGTAGCGACTCCTGTTGCGGGCCGGGTGCAGTGCACGCTGACCCGGTCTCCAGTTGTATGGTGTTTCACATTGGTGCGGCTGGCTTCCAGGTTAAGCAAGGAGTGCGTCAAGAAGCAGTGTGGCTTGGCAGGGTTGTGTTTTGGCTCTGGCTCTCGACCTATGCCTCTCCCAAGTCCGTATGGGAGTTACAGCGAATGGACAAGACTGTAACTAACAAGTTAGATATCACGAAATGTGGGAGAAAAAGGGGTAAAGGTCAAATATTACAGAAATCGGGCCCCAAAATCATTCACATTGTTGTGAAAGCGAATCTCACATTGTTCAGTTCTTGGAAGAGTCATCGAGACCAATGTTCTTATACGTGTAGGAAGCCTATGTACACTTATTTCTGAAATTATTCAGACCCCTGGACCTTTTCCACATGTTGTTATGTTACAGCCTTATTTTAAAATGGATTAAATACATTTTCCCCTTCATCAATCTACACACGATACCCCATAATGACAAAGCAAAACCTGTTTTTTTTAGAAATGTTGGCAAACGTATCACAAATAAAATGGACCTTATTTACGTAAGCATTCAGGCTATTTTCTATTAAACTCAAACTTGTGCTCCGGTGCATCCTGTTTCCATTGATCACCCTTGAGTTTTTTCCACAACTGATTGGACATGATTTGGAAATGAACACGCCTGTCTATAATAAGGTCCCACAGTTGACAGTCCATTCAGAGCAAAAACCAAGCCATGAATTGCCCACTGTGTCAAGAGACCGATCTGGGGAAGGGTAGCAAAACATTTATGCAGCATTGAAGGTCCCAGAGATCACAGTGGCCTCCATTCTTAAATGTAAGAAGTTTGGAACCACCAACTCTTCCTAGAGCTGTCCTCCGGGCTAAACTGAGCAATCTTGGGAGAAGGGCCTTGGTCAGGGATGTGATCAAGAACCCGATGGTCACTCTGTAAGAGCTCCAGAGTTCCTCTGTGGAGATGGTTGACCTTCTGGAAGGTTCTCCCATCTCTGCAGCACTCAACCAATCAGGCATTTATGGTAGAGTGGTTAGACGGAAGCCAGTCCTCAGTAAAAGGCACATGACATTCCGTTTGGAGTTTGCCAAAAGGCATCTAAAGGAATCTGACCACGAGAAACAAGATTTTCTGGTCGAGATGAAGCCAAGATTGAACTCTTTAACCTGAATGCCAAGCGTCACATCTGGAGGAAACCTGGCACCATCCCTACGGTGAAGCATGGTGGTGGCAGCATCATGCTGTGGGGATGTTTTTCAGCGGATGGGACATGGAGACTAGTCTGAATCGAGGGAAAGATAAACAAAGCAAAGTACTGAGATCCTTGATGAAAACCTGCTCTAGAGCGCTCAGGACCTCAGACTGGGGTTAAGGTTCACCTTCCAACAGGACAACTACTCTAAGCACACAGCCAAGACCACACAGGAGTGGCTTCGGGACAAGTTTCTGAATGTCCGATTGACCCAGCCAGAGCCCGGACATGAACCCGATCGAGCTTCTCTGGAGAGACCTGAAAATAGCTGTGCAGCGACACTCCCCATCCGACTTGACTGAGCTTAAGGCTATAATCACTGCCAAAGTGCTTCAACAACATTCTGAGGGAAGGTTCTGAATACTTATGTAAGTGTAATATTTGTTTTTTTTCATTATGGGCTATTGTTTGTGGATTGATAAGGGGGGAAAAACATTTCTAAATTGGATTAAAATAAGACTAACAAAATGTGGGAGTGGTCAATTGTGCAAGTTCTCCCACTTAAAAAGAAGAGAGGCCTGTAATTTTCATCATAGGTACACTTCAACTATGACCGACAAAATGAGAAGAGAAGAAATCCTGAAAATCACATTGTAGGATTTTTAATGAATTTATTTGCAAATTATGGTGGAAAATAAGTATTTGGTCAATAACAAAAGTTTATCAATGTTGGCAATGACAGAGGTCAAACGTTTTCTGTAAGTCTTCACAAGGTTTTCACACACTGTTGCTGGTATTTTGGCCCATTCCTCCATGCAGATCTCCTCTAGAGCAGTGATGTT
Organism: Oncorhynchus kisutch; assembly: GCF_002021735.2. Taxonomy (NCBI): domain Eukaryota; kingdom Metazoa; phylum Chordata; class Actinopteri; order Salmoniformes; family Salmonidae; genus Oncorhynchus; species Oncorhynchus kisutch. The sequence continues at coordinate 70,426,187 of NC_034184.2, forward strand.
TTGGGGCTGTTGCTGGGCAACACGGACTTTCAACTCCCTCCAAAGATTTTCTATGGGGTTGAGATCTGGAGACTGGCTAGACCACTCCAGGACCTTGAAATGCTTCTTACGAAGCCACTCCTTCGTTGCCCGGGCGGTGTGTTTGGGATCATTGTCATGCTGAAAGACCCAGCCACGTTTCATCTTCAATGCCCTTGCTGATGGAAGGAGGTTTTCACTCAAAATCTCACAATACATAGCCCCATTCATTCTTTCCTTTACACGGATCAGTCGTCCTGGTCCCTTTGCAGAAAAACAGCCCCAAAGCATGATGTTTCCACCCCCATGCTTGACAGTAGGTATGGTGTTCTTTGTATGCCACTCAGCATTCTTTGTCCTCCAAACAGGACGAGTTGAGTTTTTTTACCAAAAAGTTCAATTTTGGTTTCATCTGATCATATGACATTGGGAGAATCTTCTTCTGGATCATCCAAATGCTCCCTAGCAAACTTCAGACGGGCCTGGACATGTACTGGCTTAAGCAGGGGGACACGTCTGGCACTGCAGGATTTGAGTGCCTGGCGGCGTAGTGTGTTCCTGATGGTAGGCTTTGTTACTTTGGTCCCAGCTCTCTGCAGGTCATTCACTAGGTCCCCCTGTGTGGTTCTGGGATTTATGCTCACTGTTCTTGTGATCATTTTGACCCCACGGGGTGAGATCTTGAGTGGCGCCCCAGATCGAGGGAGATTATCAGTGGTCTTGTATGTCTTCCATTTCCTAATAATTGCTCCCACAGTTGATTTCTTCAAACCAAGCTGCTTACCTATTGCAGAGTCAGTCTTCCCAGCCCGGTGCAGGTCTACAATTTTGTTTCTGGAGTCCTTTGACAGCTCTTTGGTCTTGGCCATAGTGGAGTTTGGAGTGTGAATGTTTGAGGTTGTGGACAGGTGTCTTTTATACTGATAACAAGTTCAAACAGGTGCCATTAATTAATACAGGTAACGGGTGGAGGACAGAGGAGCCTCTTAAAGAAGTTGTTACAGGTCTGTGAGAGCCAGACATCTTGCTTGTTTGTAGGTGACCAAATACTTATTTTACACCATAAATTGCAAATAAATTCATTCAAAATCCTACATTTTTATTTTCTTTTTTCTGTTGAAAGTGTACCTATGAGGCCTGTAATTTTCATCTTTTTAAGTGGGAGAACTTGCACAATTGGTGGCTGACTCAATACTTTTTTTTTGCCCCACTGTATCTAATCTTCTGGGGATGAGTAGCAGGCAGTTGAATTTGGGCATGCATTTCATCCGGATGTGAAAATACTGCCCCGTCACCAAGAAGTTAATCTGTCGGTTTTACTCTGGCTTCTTTCCTAATTAACGGCAGATTTCTAAAAACCCACAGTATGAATCGGGCTAATTTGGTTAACGCAGATCAAAAAAATGGTTTGCAACATGAATGTCCTTGTATCTCCCCTCACAGTTTATAGAAAGCATGAGCTTTCCATGTTTGAATCTGCTGCTACTTTGGCTTGGCACCAATTGCGCCTTTTGGAAGGTTTGAACCGAAGTTACCGTGCCTTCAGAAAGTATTTATACCCCTTGATTTGCACTACATTTTGTTTTTACAAGCTGAATTTAAAATGGTCAAAAAAAAAATAATCTCACCTATCTACACACAATACTCCATAATGACAAAGTGAACATGTTTTTAGAATCGTCTTTGGCAGCGATTTACTGCTGTGAGTCTTTCTGGGTAAGTCTCTAAGAGCTCTGTCAAGTTGGTTGTTGATCATTGCTATACAGCCATTTTCAAGTCTTGCCATAGATTTTCAAGCTGATTTTAAGTAAACTGTAACAAGTCCTCTCAGGAATAGAGGTCGACCGATTATGATTTTTCAACACCGATACCAATTTATTGGAGGACCAAAAAAGCCGATACCGATAAATCGGCCGATCTTATTTATTTTTTATTTTATTTATTTTATTTATCTGTAATAATGACAATTTACAACAATACCGAATGAACACTTATTTTGACTTAATATAGTACATCAATAAAAACTATTTAGCCTCAAGTAAATAATGAAACGTTCAATTTGGTTTAAATAATGTAAAAACAAAGTGTTGGAGAAGAAAGTAAAAGGGCAATATGTGCTAACGTTCCTTGTTCATAACATGAGAACATATGAAAGCTGGTGGTTCCTTTTAACATGAGTCTTCAATATTCCCAGGTAAGAAGTTTTAGGTTGTAGTTAATATAGGAATTATAGGACTATTTCCCTCTATACCATTTGTATTTCATTAACCTTTGACTATTGGATGTTCTTATAGGCACTTCAGTATTGCCAGTGTAACATTATAGCTTCCTTCCCTCTCCTCGCTCCTTTCTGGACTCGAACCAGGAACACAACAACAACAACAGCCACCCTTGAAGCAGCGTTACCCATGCAGAGCAAGGGAAACAACCACTGAAAGGCTGAGCGAGCGACGTTTGAAACGCTATTAGCTCGCGCTAACTAGCTAGCCATTTCACTTCGGTTACACCAGCCTAATCTCGGGAGTTGATAGGCTTGAAGTCATAAACAGCGCAATGCTTGACACACAACGAAGAGCTGCTGGCAAAACGCATGAAAGTGCTGTTTGAATGAATGCTTACACTCCTGCTTCTGCCTACCACCACTCGGTCAGATGCTTGTATGCTCAGTCAGATTATATGCAACGCAGGACACGCTAGATAATATCATCAACCATGTGTAGTTAACTAGTGATTATGATTAATAGTTTTTTATAAGAAGTTTAATACTAGCTCGCAACTTACCTTGGCTTACTGTATTTGCGTAACAGACAGTCTCCTTGTGGAGTGCAATGAGAGAGAGGCAGGTCGTTATTGCTTTGGACTAGTTAACTGTAAGGTTGCAAGATTAGATCCCCCGAGCTGACAAGGTGAAAATCTGTCATTCTGCCCCTGAACAAGGCAGTTAACCCACCGTTCCTAGGCCGTCATTGAAAATAAGAATGTTTTCTTAACTGACTTGCCTAGTTAAATGAAGGTATATAAAAAATATATAGGTGCCCAAAAATACCGATTTCCGATAGTTATGAACTTGAAATCGGCCCTAATTAATCGGCCATTACGATTAATCGGTCGACCTCTACTCAGGAACATTCACTCTCTTGGTAAGCCCCTCCAGTGTATATTTGCCCTTGTTTTAGCTTGTTCTCCTGGTGAAAGGTGAATTTCTCCCAGTGTCTGTTGGATAGCAGACTGAACCATGTTTTCCTCTAGGACAAGGCCTATGCTTAGCTATATTCTGTTTTATTTGTATCCACCCAAAAAACTCCCTAGTCCTTGCCGATGACAAGCATAGCCATAACATGATGCAGCCACCGCCATGCTTATATGAAGTGGTACTCAGTGACGTTGTGTTGCATTTTCCCCAAATATACCGCCTTGTATTCAGGACATAAAGTACATTTTCTTTGCCACACTTTTTTCAGTTTTACTTTAGTGCCTTATTGCAAACAGATGTTTTATAAATGTGCATTTCTTTTCATTCTAGTTTAGGTTAGTATTGTGGAGTAATGTTGTTGATCCATCCTCAGTTTTCTCCTCTTACAGCCATTAAACTCTAACTGTCACCATTGGCCTGATGGTGAAATCCCTGAGTGGTTTCCTTCCTCTCTGGTAACTGAGTTAGGAGGACGCCTGTATCTTTGTAGTGATTGGATATATTGATACACCATCCAAAGTGTAATTCATAACTTCACCATGCTCAAAGGGATTTTCAGTGTCTGCTTAGTTTTTACCAATAGGTGCTCTTCACAAGGCATTGGAAAACCTCCCAGGTCTTTGTGGTTGAATATGTGCTTGAAATTCACTGCTCAACTGAGGAACCTTACAATTATGTGTAGGGTACAGAAATGGGATAGTCATTTAAAAATCATGTTAAACACTATTTCACACAGTCCATGTAACTTGTGTGACCTGTTTAGCGCCTTTTTTTTCTAAACTCCTGAACTTATTTAGGCTTGCCTTATTAACTCAGTGCTTTTTCATTTTAAAATGAATTGGTAAACATGTTCGAAACCTAAATTCCACTTGGTTATTGTGTGTAGGTCAGTGACACAATCTCAATTTAGTCCATTTTAAATTTAGGCTGTAACTGTGGAAAAAGTCGAGGGGTGTGAATACTTTCTGAAGGCACTAAATAAACAGAACACAGTGGTCCAGTGAGCGATACCAGTTTCTTTCCCAAGGAAAATACCCCGTGTGAAAGGAAATGGCGCATGTTTGCTTTGACACAGCGGCTGAATTGATGATTGTGTAGGGGTAAATGGATGATGTGCTGCCTATTGGGGGAAAAAGCACACTAGTACTGATTATTCTTAATAATGTAACTACAGTTAGTCTGCCAGATGTTTCAGCAATTTGCTAAGCTAAAGCATAAATAGCATCTCCCCTATCCATTCTTTATATAGGCTGTTACATTAAACAGAAATGCATAAGCCAGAGCAGGTTGCAGTTGTTTGGGGTCATCTTAAGTGAACAGGCTGGTTAAGAGTTTTTAGGTTAAACCTTGTCCTAACGCTCCTATATCTTTATCTTTCCTTCCCTGGTGGGGCACTTGACTCTCATAGCTAACTGCCATAATGAGGCCTCATGCTTAGTTGTTTACCAAGTGAAAACTGTCATTGACTATGCTCATGCTTGGGGATGGGCAACCTTTATTAAGCCTATAGAGATGATGTTGGTTTACTTTTAAGTGAAAGAGGTTAATTTGCACAGTATCTACGGCCTTGTGAACTATTTTCCTCTGCTTGGGTCTGGGAAACATGCCGAGTTTGCTGACAAATGGGAATTGCTTGCCAAGCCTTGGATAATGTCCCAATATAGCTATATCCTTGTGTGCCCAAATCTCTTATTTCTTAAGTGTGAGCTCCAGCTTTTGAAGTGGGAAGGGAGGAAGCTTGTGAGCGTCCCCGCTCAGTCGCGTGCTGCTGAGGAGCCACACTGTTCTGGCCCCAGCGTTTGTTTACCTTTGCCGATAACACTTATCTGGGCAAAGCTGCATGGGTGGAATGCGGTACGTAAACAATGATATTCGGCAGGGTCTTATCTTTGTGTAGGCCGCGCCGTACATTATACGCAGCACTCTAAAGTCCTGCTGAACATGCGGTGGGATGGGATTAGCCAAGCGTTTAGTTCCAGAAGATATGTGCCACGTTTCATAGTATGGTAATTCATTATCAATGTTTACTGTTTAGCACAAAATGCAGAGATCAAGCTTTTAGAGTCCATTCCAGATCCCTCTTTGGAAATGGATGGACAACATCCAATGATCTATACTGAACAAAAATATAAATTAGACATGTGAAGTGTTGGTTTCATGAGCTAAAATAAAATATTCCACATGTACAAAGTTTATTTCGCTAAAATGGTGTGCACAAATTTGTTTACATCTCTTTTAGTGAGTTTCTCTTTTGCCAAGATAATCCATCCACCTGACAGGTGTGTGGCATATAAAGAATGTGATTTAAACAGGTGCACCTTGTGCTGGGGACAAAAAAAGGCCACTCTAAAATGTGTAGTTTTGTCACAACACAATGCCACAGATGTCAATTTTGCGGGAGCGTGCAATTGGCATGTTTACTTCAGAGCTGTTGCCAGACAATTGAATGTTCATTTCTCTACCAACGGCCGCCTCCAATCATTTTTTGGCTGGGCCTTGCTCCCCAGTGGTTGTGCCCCTGACCAATTGTGAAGTCCGTAGATTAGGGCCGAATGAATTTATTTTAATTGACTGATTTCCTTGTATAAACTGTAACTCTGTGAAATTGTTGCATGTTCGGGCCACATCCACTTTCATGTTTTTTCTCTCCAGAAAGTAAATGAGATTCCAATTTGACTCTTGGCCTTTTATTTTATTGTAAAGAAATCATTAATATAAAACAATGGGATATGCTTGGCCATTAGGAGGCACAGAACTAATCTGTAGTAGGAGTACCATGTCATTCGCTATCCATTTAAAGTTGTCAGGACATTCTCTTCTCTACATTTTGCGGTGATCACCAATACCCAGACTGATGTCATGACATCAACCTTATAGCCCCAACCGCTAGACACTTTGATCTGCAAGATTCAAATGGGTGTAAGCAAAATGGTGGAAACTAATTTTATAAAGCCATTTAGCAGATGCTCTTATCCAGAGCGACTTACAGGAGCAATTAAGGTTAACTCAACCTGGCCTGCAACAGAGTTCCACCTAACCTCTATTTTTAAATATTTTTATATATAGTACTTTCTCCAACCTAATCTATCCGGAGCTACCGGAAGTGTCTAGAGAGGATGTAAAAAAAATATTACTGTTTTTACAGTAACGCTATATTACTGTAGCGTTAGCTAACACTAGTCGGATGGACATGCGACAAAACTCCAGTATTTTTCATCCTATAGCTTGTTCTCCATCTTCTTGAAAATAGTGAGCCAACATGTTTTCAACACTTATTTTCCTGACTGATCAAAAATATTGCGATACTGGTATTGTCACAGCCTTAGTATCGAATCGCAATTCATATTGTATCGGCACCTAAGTATCATTATCATATCGTGAGGTCCCTGGCAATTCCCAGCCCTATAGGCTTAGGGGTTAGTTTTGGCACTAGTTAGAATTCTCTGTTCTCTGATTTCCTGCTCCATCCATTTGCCCCATTTCAGAGAGCAGTGGTTGCAACAACTTTCACTCACTGAGTGCTAGAGGGGAAGGGGGTTGGGCACTGGTTTTGAAGTTCCTTTCACGGTGGGATTGATGGCCCTCATGCTCCTGTGTCTGAAAGAAGCCTCCCTTTCCCCCAGAGGACCTGTGCAGTGTCTCTCCACTCCACATCCAGCCCCTGTGGAGGGCCCCTCTCTGCTTTTGTGTCCCACGCACTGACCCCCCCCCCCCCCCCCCCCCCCCCCCCCTTCTGTGTGGAGATGTGTCAGGCAGGCTGCTGGGGCCTGTTTGTCAAGCCCATGTGCCCCATGCTGGGGGATTTGAGGCTGGGCGTGGGACTGGGAGAAGGGGCATGGTGGTCACCCACCCCCCTTTGAGTTTAGCATGATATTGATACCTCCTCCCTCAGATCCACATGTTGTTCCTGTCAGGGGGGAATGAAGAGAACAAAGATTCCCTCTTACTTCTGGGTTGGACTCTGGAGGAAGAGGATGTGTGAAGAACTGTTCTGTAATTGTGTGTGTATAAGGGATGTTAACTTAAACCACAAAGGTTTAAACAATAAGGGAATGCGAAACATTTAGCATTCATCTTTGAGGTTATTTTTTTTCCTGTGTCACCGCTACTTGAAATGACGTCCAATGCTCATTCAGGTTTCATTCAACATAGCCTACTTCCCTTTCAATTCTCCTTTGCTGTGAATGCTTTCCATCGACACCTCCTTCGGCATGCTCTCTGTCAGGGGAAACGGAAGAGCAACATAAATGTAACATTTGTTCCATATATGGCCTACATTTTTCAACTACCTAAGCAGTTAGGCTAGTTCACCCCAGATTCTCACAATTTTTTTGTATCAAAATAGGTGTTTGTCATCTAGATAGGACAATCCTTACTATTCAGTTGGTGTGTAGGCCTACGGATTTGGCAAAAAAATGAATTGTATTATTATGAGTTCAGCTAAATTTTTGGACCACTTCTGAAAACATGTAACTAACTTCCTGGGCTGACCTATCCCTTTTAGCTCTCTGTATCTAGACAGTGTTTCTTTCTCTCAGATGGATGAGTGAAGACCTTTGATCAGGCTGCAGACTGGTTTCGTTCAACACCCTTCTACACCTCCCATCTCCATTAAACCTCATGCCCCATGCCTGTGCTGTGTGTGGACTGTGGAGCTAGCTCACCTTGCTTGCTTGAACTTGGGGTTTTTTCAGATGGAGATGACGGCGGCAGCTGCTCATCTGGCTTCCTCCTGGTCTGCCGTCTACAGATGGAGGCGTACGCTGGTTCATGTTGACTCCCAGGCTGCTCTGATGACCCTCGCGTCTCTGGCCCATCTGTCGCGGACCGTCAACACACACACACACTTACAAACTTCTGTTTGGCAATTTCTCTGTCTTCGGCATCCTGTTTCAGTATGCCCTTGATGTCGCCAAGAGTGAGCAAAATTGAAAAACCCTGCTACATGTGTTGTGGAGAATGTTTGGTTGTACATAAAGGGAACATTTCAGACCTTGAAGCCATTTTTCTGTGGCTTTAGAATGATTCCTCTTATGACGCTGCCTGTGACTCTACTTCATCATATGTATCATATTGTAAGACAAGGCAACAGCCAACACGTTGCATGAATCCTTGGTTTTGTTCTACCCTGGTTTTAATTGATGGCTACCGTGACCGTCTAGAGAATTGCCATTCACTATTGATGGACAATGATGTTTTGAGGAGTGTGGGAGAGGGTCACATATTCCCCCTAGCTCTAAGAAAGGTAGCAGGCTGAACCATAGACATGTTGATGGGCAAGATTCTCACCAGGGAGGGAAGGGCAGCAACAACAGAGGGAGAAGGTCACGGGGTGAGTCTTTTGTCATGGTAAACCCAGTAACTTGACCACCTGCTGTGCATAAGGCCCCAACAATAGATGTCTACAGCTGCATGGGAAATGAACAGCCCCCAAGGATGTAGACTAACTCTGAAAACTTTATCACACCACCAGGGGAAATGTAAAGATTATAGGCTTATTTTGGGGGAATTGAGAAGCTTAAATTTACAGAGCCTACATTTTCTCTGAGCTTAATAAAACTAAATGGTGAGCGAAGGTCATGCTCCAAGGTGTGTGTGATTTAGCCTAAAATGTAGGCCAGACTACCACAAGCTGGCCAATAAGTGGCTCAGCATTTTCGTATTGTCTATATTTGTTAGGATCACTCTCAGATCTGGCAAATGTCCCCCAAGGCCAAATCCTACAACTAAATATTTACACAACACAAACCTTTGAATTAGTTAGGATTTAGCCCCTAACATTTCTGTCTAGCAGTTGAGACACCTTGAAATGGAACGTTGGGAGTTGTCCCCCCTTCTCCCTGATGCTGCTGAGGCTCAGTTGGTGCATTGTGGGTCCATTGTCTAGGGTCCTTTTGTACTGTCACTGAGGGAAAACACTGATTGCCACACATTGAGCAAGAGGCTGATATTATGCTGTCACTGTCAGATGAGCAGAAATGTATTCAGAGCCATGCAGACCCAAAATGAGTCTGAAACATTGAGGTTTTGAGGTTAATCATATCCTCGTTTGAAAACTGTGCAGCTGACTTGCCTTGAGCTATGTTTTTTCTTTTCTTTTACCTTTATTTAACTAGGCAAGTCTGTTAATAACAAATTCCTATTTACAATGACAGCCTAGGAACAGTGGGTTAACTGCCTTGTTCAGGGGCAGAACGACAGATTTTCACCTTGTCAGCTCAGGGATTTGAGCTGACAAGTCCAACGCTCTAACCACTAGGCTACCTGCCACTACCTGTGGCCAGAGTTATTTGATCTGCTTATGTTGCTTGTAGTGTGGTTGGTGAACATCAGTTGAGTGTTTTACCCTCCCACATTACACACACACACACACACACACAATGGCAGCTGTATTAATTGTCCTTGAAATATCGATGGTTTATATTGTGACGACAACAGCATTCAGACTTTGTAAACAGACCTTGTAGACTACTGAATGTGCTGTGCAATTTCACACCTATGCTATGCTGCCACCTCTGCATAAGGAATGCGGTTCAGGCCTGGTCTTGACCTAGTTTCAGAGCCCCACTACTCACACGTGAGATTCCACCAGGAAGGTGCTCTCTGCAGACCAGGATGCCTGTTGGTTTTTGACGGGAATGAGGGAACCGTGCGGTCCAATGGCAGCAGCCTGCCCGTATCCCCCTCTCTTCTCTCTGGAAACAGGCTGGCCTCAGAATCCCTCCCCTACCGTCTCCCTCACACCACCGCTTGCCACTGCTCCATTGGCAGGCCTCCCGGCCACTCCCGTTCCCTGTCCCTCTCTCTTAATATGTATTCTTGACCCCGATTTATTATTATTTTTGCCTTGGTCTGTGGTTATGTGGTTGAGTTGTGGTTGGCGTCTTGCCAGCATCTATAAATAGCAGCGTGTTGGAGTAAGTATCTGAATGAGGGGGAGCGGCGCAGCACAGAAGGAAAAGTCCTTTTTGGCATCCAGCTGGCTGCCAGCCAAGGCCTGGCTGAGTGTAGCCGCGGCGGGGGAGTGTTTTTTTGGAGGTGGCGTAGTAAAGAGCTGCTTTTTTTGTGAGGGGGGGGGGGGTGATTTCTCTTTTTAAAAATGGATTGATTGAAGTCATTTTTATCCAGAGTGACTGACAGTAGGGAGTGTACTTTTTTCGTACTGGTCCCCTGTAGGAATCGAACCCACAACCCTGATGTTGCAAGCGCCGTGCTCTACCAACTGAACCACACGGGACCATGGAGCATTCTGAATGGGAAGAGGCGCTGTCTTGTTTTTGTATCTCCTTAGCCTGCGTAGTCATTATCAGAACTCAATTGACTAAGGTTGGGGTTGCTAATTGCTATCATTTGGGGTTTCCTTGAGTAGGCCGTGGGTTATGCGAGTTAAATTAGGGCGGGCTTGAATGCTAGAACAAAAGTCTTCTGGTATCCTCAAAATTATAGGCAGCAATGTGAACTTAATTCAGAACCTTCATCCAGTCATATACACTGAGTGTACAAAACATTAACACCTTCCTAATATTGATACCACCCCACCCCCTCTTTTTTTATTATATATATATATATATATCCTTGGAACAGCCTAATTCGTCGGGGCATGGTCTACAAGGTGTCAAACGCGTTCCACAGGGATGCTGGCCCATGTTGACCAGTGGATCCCACAGTCGTCAAGCTAGCTGGATGTCCTTTGGATGGTGGACCATTCTTGATACCCACGGGAAACTTTTGAGCATGAAAAACCCAGAAGCCTTTGCTGTTCTTGACACACTCAAACCGGTACGCCTGGCACCTACTACCATACCCCGTTCAAAGGCACTTAAATATTTTCTTACCCATTCACCTTCTGAATGTAACACACACAATCCTTCTTTAAAATTTAAATATATATATATATATATATATATATATATATATATATATGTAGGTTAAATATATCTCTTCTCCCCTTCATCTACACTGATTTTGAAGTGGATTTAACAAGTGACATCAAAAAGGCTTCAAAGCTTTCACATGGTCAGTCTATGTAATGGGAAGAGCAAGTGTTCATAATTTTTTGTACACGGGACTAGGGCTAGAGAAAATGATTAAATACCTTCTCAATATATCAGAAAATAATATATATAGATATATGAAAGAAAAAAAAGGGCCTGACGTCCACAGGTGGGGGTTGTGCTTACAGCCCAACACCGTGCAGGACATTTGGCATTTGCCAGAGAACATCAAGATTGTGAAATTCGCTATTGGCGCCCTGTGCTCTTCACAGATGAAAGCAGGTTCACACTGAGCACGTGACAGTCTGGAGACGCCGTGGAGAACGTTCTGCTGCCTGCAACATCCTCCAGCATGACCAGTTTGGCGGTGGGTCAGTCATGGTGTGGGGTGGCATTTCTTTGGGGGGGGCGCACAGCCCTCCATGTGCTCGCCAGAGGTAGCCTGACTGCCATTAGGTACCGAGATGAGATCCTCAGACCCCCTGTGAGACCATATGCTGGTGCGGTTGGCCCTGGGTTCCTCCTAATGCAAGACAATGCTAGACCTCATGTGGCTGGAGTGTGTCAGCAGTTCCTGCAAGAGGAAGGCATTGATGCTATGGACTGGCCCGCCCGTTCCCCAGGCCTGAATCCAATTGAGCACATCTGAGACATCATGTCTCGCTCCATCCACCAACAGGTTGCACCACAGGTTTGCCAGATGTATGTCTGAGATATATATTATCATGCAAAATGACCATATTCATGTCAGTAACACATTTTGCTGTCATGAGACTCGGGGTCACACACACATGCAAATGACCCTATTTGATCATATGGATTTGAAGATGAACTGCTCATTGGAACCGCATGGCCCAAACCTTGTTCTGGGCCTGGGTTTCTTTAGACAGAACAGAGCATCTGTCTTTTTTAAAGGAAAGTAATGCAAGTTTTCAGCCTATTTACTTGAATGTATCTGGCAAAGATGAATCAGACACGTTGATGGGTTGTGTATAGCATGGTTAGGAGAATCCTTATTTTTTTTCTCTCTGCGTTTTCCTGTGTGAAAAACCTACACGTAGTTAATGTCCACATCAGAGCTGCATCTCTTGTCATTGTCACCACCGCCTATTCACCGTGTGAGAAAGGTGACTTTGCCTAACTCTACAGCCATAGGCTTCCATTCAGGGGTATAGTCAAGCCTCCGTTCAGGGAAATTACATGTTTTAAATGTAAGTCCATCTCCATAGTGATGAGAAGGGCCTAGGCCTTCTCTGTTAGGAGGATATTGAAAAAACAGAATGGAGCTTTTGTGAGCGGAGCTTAAATCGGCTTTTCCATTTAGTTATTTCATAAATGAACCACAGTGTTATTTTCCAACCTCACAATCTTATTCAGTTTCTCTCAGCAGAACAACTTGATCTTGCACCTATGCAAAACTTGTGTAATATTTTTCTGAAAAAGAGAATATTTATTTTTATTTAACCAGGTAGGCTAGTTGAGAACAAGTTCTCATTTGCAACTGCGACCTGGCCAAGAAAGCGTAGCAATTCGACACATACAACAACAGAGTTACACATGGAATAAACAAAACATACAGTCAATAATACAGTAGAACAAAAAACTAAGTCTATATACAGTGGGTGCAAATTAGGTAAGTTAAGGAAATAAATAGGCCATGGCGGCGAAGTAATTACAATATAGCAATTAAACACTGGAATGGTAGATCGGCAGAAGATGAATGTGCAGGTAGGGTGTAAAGGGTGCAAAGGAGCAAAATAAATACCAGTATGGGGATGAGGTAGGTAGGTAGATGGGCTGTTTACAGATAGGCTAAGTACAGGTGCAGTGATCTGTAAACTGCTCTGACAGCTGGTGCTTAAAGCCAGTGAGGGAGATGTGAGTCTCCAGCTTCAGAGATTTTTGCAATTCGTTCCAGTCATGGGCAGCAGAGAACTGGAAGGAAAGACGACCAAAGGAGGAATTGGCTTTGGGGGTGACCAGTGAGATATACCTGCTGGAGCGTGTGCTATTAGTGGGTGCTGCTATGGTGACCAATGAGTTAAGGCAGGGCTTTACCTAGCAGAGACTTAGATGACCTGGAGCCAGTGGGTTTGGCGACGGGTATGATGCGAGGGCCAACCAACGAGAGCGTACAGGTCGCAATGGTGAGTAGTGTATGGGGCTTTGGTGACAAAACGGATGGCACTGTGATAGACTGCATCCAGTTGAGTAGTGTTCTCGGCTATTTTATAGATGACATCACCGAAGTCGAGGATCGGTAGGATGGTCAGTTTTACGAGGGTATGTTTGGCAGCATGAGTGAAGGATGCTTTGTTGCGATATAGGAAGCCGATTTAATTTTGGATTGGAGATACTTATTGTCAGTCTGGAAGGAGAGTTTAGTCTAACCAGACACCCAGGTATTTGTAATTGTCCACGTATTCTAAGTCCGAGCCATCCAGTGTAGTGATTCTGGACGGGCGAGCAGGTGCTGGCAGCGATCGATTGAAAAGCATGCATTTAGTGTTACTTGCATTTAAGAGCAGTTGGAGGCCACGGAAGGAGAGTTGTATGGCATTGAAGCTCGCCTGGAGGTTAGTTAACAGTGTCCAAGGAGGGGCCGGAAGTATACAGAATGGTGTCGTCTGCGTAGAGGTGCATCAGAGAATCACCAGCAGCAAGAGCAACATCATTGATGTATACAGAAAAGCGAGTCGGACCGATGCACCCATGACCAGCTCTGAAACCAGATTGCATAGCGGAGAAGGTATGGTGGGATTCGAAATGGTCGGTAATCTGTTTTTTGGTTTTCGAAGACCTTAGAAAGACAGGGTAGGATAGATATAGGTCTGTAGCAGTTTGGGTCTAGAGTGTCTCCCCCTTTGAAGAGGGGGATGACCGTGGTAGCTTTCCAATCTTTGGGAACCTCTGATGATACGAAAGAGGTTGAACAGGCTAGTAATAGGGGTTGCAACAATTTCGGCATATAATTTTAGGAAGAGGGTCCATGTTGTCTAGCCCGGCTGATTTGTAGGGGTCCAGATTTTGCAGCTCTTTCAGAAACCTCGGCTATCTGGATTTGGGTAAAGGAGAAATGGTGGGGGCTTTGGCAGGTTGCTGTGGAGGGTGCCGGGCAGTTGACCGGGGTAGGGTTAGCCATGTGGAAAGCATGGCCAGCCGTAGAGAAATGCTTATTGAAATTCTCAATCTTAGTGGATTTTATTGGTGGTGACAATGTTTCCTAGCCTCAGAGCAGTGGGCAGCTGGGAGGAGGTGCTCTTATTCTCCATGGACTTTACAGTGTCCCAGAACGTTTTTGAGTTTGTGCTACAGGATGAATATTTCTGTTTGAAAAAGCTTGCCTTAGAAAAGCTAACTGCCTGTGTATATATGTTCCTAACTTCCCTGAAAAGTTGCATATCACGGGGGCTATTCGATGCTAATGCAGAACGCCACAGGATGTTTTTGTGCTGGTCAAGAGCAGACAGGTCTAGCGTGAACCAAGGACTATATCTATTCCTAGTTCTACATTTTTTGAGGGGCATGCTTATTTAAGATGGTGAGGACGGCACTTTTAAAGAATCGCCAGGCATCATCTATTGATGGGATGAGGTCAATGTCATTCCAGGATACCCCGGCCAGGTCGAAAGGCCTGCTCGCTGAAGTGTTTCAGCGAGCGTTTGACAGTGATGACGGGTGGTCGTTTGGTCGCAGACTCATTTTGGATGCAGGCAATGAGGCAGTGATCGCTGAGATCTTGATTGAAAACAGCACTGGTGTATTTGGAGGGCGAATTAGTTAGGATGACATCTATGATGGTGCCCGTGTTTACTGATTTGGGGTTGTACCTGGTAGGTTCATTGATAATTTGTGTGAGATTGAGGGCATCAAGCTTAGTTTGTAGGATGGCCGGGGTGTTAATTAAGCATGTCCCAGTTTAGGTCACCTAGTAGCACGAGCTCAGAAGATAGATGGGGGGCAATCAGTTCACTTACAGTATCGAGGGAACAGCTGGGGGCAGAGGGAGGTCACGAGCAAGTGGCAACAGTGAGAGACTTGTTTCTGGAAAGGTGAATTTTTAGAAGTCGAAGCTCAAATTGTTTGGGTACAGACTTAGCCTGCAGAGTTCTGTATTACTTTCTATCTTTGCAGTAGATTGCAACACCGCCCCCTTTGGCAGTTCTATCTTGTCTGAAAACGTTATCCAGGATTCAGACACGGCTAAGACCTCTGGGTTGGTAGAGTGTGCTAAAGCAGTGAGATTTTTCTTTTTAGGGAGTAGGCTTCTAATGTTAACATGCATGAAACCAAGGCTTTTACGTTTACAGACGTCAACAAATGAGAGCACCTGGGCGGTGGGAGTGGAGCTAGGCACTGCAGGACCTGGATTCACCTCCACATCACCAGAGGAACAGAGGAGAAGTAGGATAAGGGTACGGCTAAAGACTATATGAACTGGCCGTCTAGCACGTTCAGAACAGAGTAAAAGGAGCAGGTTTCTGGGCACGATAGCATAGATTCAAGGCATAGTGTACAGACAAAGGTAAGGTAGGATGTGAGTACAGTGGAGGTAAACCTAGGCATTGAGTAATGGAGAGATATAGAATGAATATGAAGATATGGTTTGGTTGAACATTAGTGTTTGGCACTCTTGGTAATGTTCAGAACAAATTATGCAAGAATGAGGTTGAAGAAACACTAATATGTTTTTATCTTATAAGGTCTGTTTTGGTCACCTGCTTTGCCTGACAAGAATGGGTCCAAAAAGCTAAGTGTTCCAATGTTCTATTTTTACCTTTTTGTTTTTATGTCAGTATAAACCTGCACCCTCTAGGCAACGCAGACAACCCGCTCAATAAGTTCTAAGCCCATTACTTTTTCATTGGTCTTTTCCTTCCACTGGTCCTTGCTGACATCAATTTATAGAAACCGGTCGAAAGTCGTTTCTTGCTAGTCCTTTTACCTTTTCTATGGAGCTCATGGAAAGGTTGCACTCTAGCCTTGTCATTAATGTACAGAAAGCAGTTGACATTTGCTGGGCCCACGTTGTAGGCTAGGCCTAGTTTTAGATTTTCTTTCACAATGACAAACGCCAACCTGCCTGATGAAAAGCTCTTATACCTTGCATTATATGGAACCTTACAGTGGTGGAAAAAGTACTAAATTGTCATACTTGAGTAAAAGTAAAGATAACTAAATAGAAAAGGACTTCACTTGAGTAAAAGTCTAAAAGTATCTGGTTTTAAATGTACAGTGGTATAAGTACTACATTGACATACTTGAGTTAAAAGTAAACGCTGTACATCAAATTCCTTATATTAAGCAAACCAAACAATGTTCTTTTTTTAAATGTGAGGACAGACACTCCACACTCCAACAATTTACCAATTTACCAACACAGTATTTGTGTTAGGTAAGTCCGCCTGATTAGTGGCAGTAGGGATAACAATACGTTATATTGATAGGTGTGTGAATTGGACCATATTGCTGTCCTGCACGAGCATTCAAAATGCCATGAGTACTTTTGGGTGTCGGGGAAAAGTACTTGAGTAAAAATGACACATTTTCCTCAGGAATGTAGTGGATTAGAAGTTGTCAAATATAAACTGTAAAGTACAGATACCCACAAAAAACAACTTAAGTAGTACTTTAAAGTATTTTTACTCAAGCACTTTACACCACTGCAGGAGTGTTGCATAAATTCTAGTCCATTTAATTAACCACCTAGCTTTGCAGTGTCTGGTAACTAGCTCAAGAGACTACTCTTACTTAGTATTTTGAAATCTTGTATGGATGACAGTTTCTTATTACTTCTCTCTAGGTTTTATGGTCTTTAATTTCACTTGAAATGCTTTGTAAAACTATCAACCTCTAGAAATATAGTTGTCTATTTGTACCTTCATCCTCTCCTTTATAGATCGGGTTTATTTTGATGTGTTTGTTAGATCTACTCGTTCTAATATTTTAAATTAATATTGTATGTTTTCAAGATTTGTATTCAGCGAATCACCTTTGGTACAGGTAGGCTATTCTACAAGTAGGAAAAACTATACTTCTTGTTGTGTAAGTCCCCCAGCTTTAGAGTCAAAGCAAGTCATTATTAATGAAATACTATTGACCTGTGAAACCAACATATTAACCAGGCAAGAATGACCTTGTTCAAGGAGGTAACTAAGAACCCATATGACCACTCTGGAAAAACAACAGATTTCCTTGGCAGAGGTGAACGAACCTTCCAGAAGGACAACAGTCTTTACAGCACTTCACCAATCTGGGCTTTATGGGAGAGTGACCAGACTGAAACCACTCCTGGGAACAAAGCACATGACCGCACGCCTGGAGTGTGCAAAAAGGCACATGGAAGACTTGAGAGCATAAGATTCTGTGATCTGATGAGACAAAAATGTAACTCTTTGTCCTGAACGCAATCCCATCTAACAACATCCCTACCGTAAAGCATGATGATGGCAGCATCAAGACTGGTAAAGATAGAGGGAACAATGGATGGAGCCTAATACAGGCAAATCCTTGATGAGAACCTGCTTCAGAGTGCAAATGACCTTAGACTGGGAAGATTTATGTTCCAACAGGACAATGACCCCAAGCGTACAGCCAAAGCAACACTGGAATAGCTTCAAGAATGTGAATGTCCTTGATTGGCCCAGCCAAAGCCCAGACTTGAATCTCATTGACAATCTGTGGAAAGACTTGAAGATTTCTGTTCACTGCTGCTCCCCATCTAAATGAACACCTCTTGAAAAAATCTGCCAGGAAGAATGGGAGAAAATCCTTAAATCCAGATGTACAAAGCTTGTACAGACATACCAAAGATGACTCAAAGCTGTAATCACCGCCAAAGGTTCTTCTACAAAGTATTGACGTGTGTGTGTGTGTGTGTGTGTGTGAATCCTTATGTAAATTAGATTTCTGTATTTCCTTTCCAATAAATTATGTAAGCATCAGCAGTTGGCTACCAACAGCTGTCAGACATGTTTACATTTGTTTAGTTTTATCAGTGTTATTTAGATGGAAGATGTGAGCTAAATGTGCTATAGCTAGCTAATATTAGGTAGAAAAATGGCTCTTTCACTTCCCCGATTCACTTCCAATCTCACGGTTTCTGCTGGTGTGCTACTGGCTCTTTTGAGATTCTTAGAAGCCACATTGATGGTAGGGACAGCATCCACTTTGAAAAACAACTTATTGCTGAATCCCTCCTTCCATTGATAGTCAAAGTTCTCAGGGATGAAATGTGCCTCGCAGATTATCGAGTAGACACCCAATTCTATCCCCAGCTCACTGGTCTTAGCAACACCCACCCGTAGCACAGCTCCAGCAGGTATAATTCACAGGTCATCCCCAAAGCCAACTCCTTCCAGTTCTCGACTGCCAATGACTGGAATGAATTGCAAAAATCACTGAAGCTGGAGACCCATATCTCCCTCACTAACTTTAAGCATCAGCTGTCAAAGCAGCTTACCGATCATTGCACCTGTACACAGCCCACCTGTAAATAACCCACCCAACTACCCCATCCCCATGTTATTTATTTTTGTTCTTTTGTACCCCAGTATCTCTACTTGCACATCTATCACTCCAGTGTTAATGCTAAATTGTAATTATTTCGCCACTATGGCCTATTTATTGCCTTACCTCCCTAATCCTACTACACTTGCACACACTGTATATAGAGTTTTCTATTGCGTTATTGACTGTACGTTTGTTTATCCTGTGTTACTCTGTTTTTGTCACACTGCTTTGCTTTATCTTGGCCAGTTTGCAGTTGTAAATGAGGACTTGTTCTCAACTGGCCTACCTAGTTAAATAAAGGTGAAATAAAATTTGCCCTCATTCTCATTAATGTATTTAATTTTTTTTGTTCATGTGGGACATTGTGGGATTGAAGATGGAGTTGATTTGGAGAACCTTAAACCCTACTTTTAAAACATAACATTTGATTTAAGAGTTTGCCAAATTACAATGTCTTTTTGGGGTGTTTAAGTTACTATTACATGGGTTTCTGGCATTGAGAAATACACCGCCGGTAACCGAGTCCCACTGTAATGCTGTTTTGAATGCTTCCTTGTTTGTTTCGTGCTGCATTTTTGAAGACCCTGAAAGTCTCCTTTCCTTGCTTCTGAGGTCCAGTCAATTTGGAATAATTTTTTTGGAGACAAGGGGATCTCCTTGTCTATACTGCACTAAGTACAGTGCATTCGGAAAGTATTCAGACCCCTTGACTTATAAACATTTTGTTACCTTACAGCCTTATTCTAAAATGGATTAAATCAATATAAATCCTCAGCAATCTACACACAATTCCCCTTAATGACAAAGTGAAAACAGTTTTTTTTTGACATTTTTAGAAAGTTTATTTACAGTAGTATTCAGCCCCTTTGCTATGAGTTTTGAAATTGAGCTCCGGTGCATCCTGTTTCCATTGATCATCCTTGATTTTTCTACAACTTTATTGGAATCTACCTGTGGTAAATTCAATTGATTGGACATGATTTGGAAAGTAACACACCTGTCTAATATAAGGTCCCACAGTTGACAGTACATAACAAAAAACAAAGGAATTGTGCGTAGAGCTCCGAGACGACAGGATTGTGTCGAGGCACAGATCTGGGAAAGGGTACCAAAAACGTCTCTGCAGCATTGAAGGTTCCCAAGAACACAGTGGCCTCCATTCTTAAATGGAAGGAGTTTGGAACCACCAAGACTCTTCCTAGAGCTGGCCGTCCCGTCAAACTGAGCAATCTGGGGGAGAAGGTGCCTTGTTCAGGGAGGTGACCAAGAACCCAATGGTCACTCTGACCGAGCTCTAGACTTCTTCTGTGGAGATAGGAGAATCTTCCAGAAGGACAACCATCTCAGCAGCACTCCACCAATCAGGCCAGACGGACGGATGCCACTCTTCAGTAAAAGGCACATGACATCCCACTTGGAGTTTGCCAAAAGGCACCTAAAGACTCTCAGACCATGAGAAACAAGATTCGCTGGTCTGATGAAACCAAGATTAAACTCTTTGATCTGAGTGTCAAGTCTGGAGGAAACCTGGCACCTTCCCTACAGTAAAGCATGGTGGTGGCAGCATCATGCTGTGGGGATGTTATTCAGTGGCAGGGACTGGGAGACTAGTCAGGACCGAGGCAAAGATGAACAAAGCAAAGTACAGAGATCTTTGATGAAAACCTGCTCTAGAGTGCGCGGGTCCTCAGACTGGGGCGAAGGTTCACCTTCCAACAGGACAGCCAAGACATCACAGGAGTGGCTTTGGGACAAGTCTCTGAATGTCCTTGAGTGGCCCAGCCAGAGCCCGGACTTGAACCCGATCGAACATCTCTGGGGAGACCTGAAAATAGCTGTGCAGCAACACCCCCCCCCCCCCCCCATCTATCCTGACGGAGCTTAAGAGGATCTGCAGAGAAGAATGGGAGAAACTCCCCAAATACAACTGTGCCAAGCTTGTAGCATAATGCTGTCATTATGGGGTGTTGTGTGTAGATTGAGAAAATATTGACTCAATTTTAGAATAAGCCTGTAACAAAATGTAGAAAAAAATCAAGGGGTCTGAATACTTTCTGAAGGCACTGTATATGAACAATGGGCTCAAAGTGGTGGTTCTTCATTAATTGTACAGAGTTAAGGTTCTTACAGGCTATGCATGAGGGGCCATATCCATCTGCTATGGTGCTCAAGGATACTCTATAAAACCATGGCCCACAAGTGTTGATAGCAAATTCAAGAATGAAACAATGGAATGTCTCAGCATCTTTTGTGGAAGGCACCACAACAGCTCCAGCTCTGCAACAGTAATTAGACTTGTGTGCCCAGTGGCCATGCAACAGTGGCATCCTCTCTTCTGCCCAGCTGACAATACAGTCCAGTGTACACAACTCCTCTCTTGACTTTCTGCATCAATTACACATTTGCTTTCCCCTGCTCCATGTCATTCCTCTAAGAAGCCCTCAAAGGCCAGATGTTTGTAATGAACTTCTCCTGCTGTGCTGATGAATGGATTCGCTTTATGCCGTTAAGGCATTGTAGTAAGACTAGAGCTGGAGCTGTCAATGATTCTATAAACTCTTATGCAAGCAGGTTGTCATTGCTTGCTGTGTTTAATTCAAAGGCTGCTGATTTGTAGAGCGCATGGTATCTGATTTCCATGTCTATTTTAATAATTTGGTTCTCAGGTAGACCTACATTTTAGCTTCACACTTACCTTGCATTGTCCTATTTAATGTGTAGTAACTGTTAGCACTCACCTTTTTCAGATGTTTTGTACAGCTGTATTAATGCAATCCTCCCCTAGATGTTAAATTGTGACCACTGGCATGTTAAAGGATCAAATCAATAGGTATTTCACTTGCATCACTCCTTAGTGGACTACAATTAAGTGACCCAAAAGCATTGCTGCGTGTGCAAAATGAAACTAAGCCCTACTGATTTCCATATACAGTGAGTTTCAAAAACTCTGCTCCTTCCATGACAGACTGACCAGGTGAAAGTTTTTGTACACTCCATGTAGTCTAACACACTGACCAGGCTGGCTCTGCACGTGCACATGTAGATTTTTTTTTCTTCTATCCCGACCAGGCGCATTCTTGAAACTCGGGTTAAAATACTAAAACCAAATGTGAGCCAACTATATATTAATTTGGGGACAGGTTGAAACATACATGGACATTTAACTAGCTTGCTGTTGCTAGATAATTTGTCCTGGGAAATAAACATTGGGTTGTTATTTTACCTGAAATGAATGTTATTTTTTTGCTGGATCGTTGTAGAATTTTGACCCATTGTAGAGTCATACAAAATCATGTGTTCTCTACTTAATCCGCAGATATAATAAAAGGGGGAACCTAGTTTGTTTTTAGTGTTCTTTTGATACATCTTTCCGTCCTTCTTCTGTGGATTTTATATGGTGGTTGGCAACCAACTTTATGGTGCACTACCGCCACCAACTGGACAGGAGTGTGGACCTCGTTCATCTTTCAATCACCATGTGGCTACACACCAATGAGTAGATGGTAGAGGTGGGACATGCAATGCGTCTAAAATAGAACCAAGTTGTATTTTAGCGCCTTTAGCGCAGATGCGAGCAGTTTGGGTTAAATGATTCAAATAACGTATGTGTATATCTATTTTTGCAACGCTCGTGTTTGCAACGTGGGTGATATTTTCCACATGTAAACTGTATGTTAGTGCTTTGAGGACACGTGTCATACATAGAGTGACGCAATTTGCAGCCTTAGGCTTGTCTTGTTTTATTAGCTAGGCACCCAGATGTGCAGAAGTAAACATATAACTCTCAAATGAGTAGCCTTTGACCTCATCCAGTGGCCTAGTTTCCTCTGCAGGAAGTGACTGGCTCAGTGTGGGGATCAGAGATGGAAGTGTTCTCTGCTCAGGTAGCTGCATCTGCCAAGAACAACACTGGACTTCTCCAGTTGCTCAGACAGGGCTGAGAAATAGACCCTGTGTGTGTGTGTGTGTGTGTGAGAGAGATGGGACTGTGTGCGTGTGCGAGAGAGATGGGACTGTGGGTGTGTGTGCGTGCGTGAGAGAGAGAGAGGGGACTGTGTACGCCCGAGAGAGAGAGAGATGGGACTGTGTGTGCGCGAGAGAGATGGGACTGTGTGTGTGTGTGCGCGAGAGAGATGGGACTTGGCCAGGGCCAGTTAAGCAAGGCTGAACACCACAAAGGAGTGAGTGGTGGGCGTGGGAGGCAGCTGAGTTAAGTGGGCGTGGAATTCCAGGGCAGGCCAGGAGTTTATGGAGTGCTTTATTTACACAGCCGGAGGGAAGACAGAGAAAGGAGGGTCTCCCCATCACACCCTGCAGGACCTCCTAACTGGAGCAGGAAGACTCCCCCCCCCCCCCCACCACCACCACCTTCAGCAATTCACCTTGTGAAAATCCACCTGAAACAGCTCTGAGCTTCTCCTCGTAGACCTAGAAAATATGACCCTGCGGCAATGTCAGATTAAATGACAAAACTGCTTTATTGCACCTCATACCCACTGCTTTACAATAGCATTAGGATGGAAATAAGAATATACAGGATTGATATAGGGCACATTTTATGATTTGTGCTTTATATCAGCACAAACAATATGTGCTTTATTTTGTATAATAGCCTGGCTATAAGCTTTCACCATTGTGGAAGTCTACGTCACATTGGTTATAAGGACATAGCACTTACCTACATGACAGTAGCGCGCAGCTTACGTGACAGACCCACTTTGCCAAGCTCTTCAATGGTCTGACAGCAAGCAAATGGCTTGGAAGACCCTCTTTTACTTGCAGCAAAAAATGCTCATCTCAGGCTTGTCAATACATAGCCTGCAGGCATTTCAATATGTAGCCTGTCGGCATTTCACGGCACAGATACCTCTTCCTTATGGGAGCCATCTCTCGTTCTGAGCTGCTTGATTTTTTTTTTTTTTTTTTTTTTTTTTTTTTTTTGGTGCTCTGTGGAGCTATATAAACTAACATATGGATAAAAAAAAAGTCATACCAAGGATAATTTAGCTATTTGATACGGAATTTATGGGACCCTTTAGGTATAAAATATATATGTAACGTACCAGTGAACGTTTGGACACACCTACTCATTCAAGGGTTTTTCTTTATTTGAACTATTTTCTACATTGTAGAATAATAGTGAAGACATCAAAACTATGATATAAAACATATGAAATCATGAAGTAACCAAAAAAGTAACTTCTCTAGGGTAGGGGGCAGCATTTCAGAATTTTGGATGAAAAGCGTGCCCAAATTAAACTGCCTGCTACTCAGGCCCAGGGGATAGGATATGCATATAATTGGTAGATTTTGATACAAAACACTGTTTCCAAAACTTAAAATAGTGTCTGAGTATAACGGAACTGGTTTGGCAGGCGAAAACCTGAACTCCATTCAGGAAGTTTTTGTTTGTTTTCTATTCAATGCCATTACAGTATCCATTGACTTAGGACTCAAATTGCAGTTCCTATGCCTTCCACTAGATGTCAAGAGTCTAGAAATTGTTTCAGGCTTGTAATCTGAAAAATGAGGGAGTAAGACCAGTCTGAAGGATTGGACACTAAAGTGTCAGAGCTTTTTCATACGCAATCCCTAGAGCGCGCCTTTCTTGTTTACCCGTTTATGTTATTGTCCGGTTGAAATATTATCGATTATTTAGGCTAAAAACAACCTGAGGATTGAATATAAACATTGTTTGACATGTTTCTATGAACTTTACGGATACAATTTGGATTTTTTTTGTTTGCCTGTTGGGACTGCGTTTGAGCCTGTGGATTACTGAAAACGCGCAAACAAAACTGAGGTTTTTGGATATAAAGAGACTTTATCAAACATTTATTGAGTAAATGAATGTCTTCTGAGTGCAACCATATGAAGATCATCAAAGGTAAGTGATTAACTTCTTAGGGCTGAGGTCCCGCTAACGGCATCGATATGACAACAGCCATTGAAAGTGCAGGGTGCCAAATTCAAAACAACAGAAATCCTATAATTAAAATTCCTCAAACACAGAACTATTTCACACCATTTTTAAAGATACACTTCTTGTTGATCCCACCAGTGTCCGATTTCAAATAGGCTTTACGGCGAAAGCACCACAAACGATTGTTAGGTCAGAGCCAAGTCACAGAAAAACAGCCATTTTTCCAGCTAAAGAGAGGAGTCACACAAATCAGAAATGGAGATAAAATTAATCATTAACCTTTGATCTTCATCAGATGACACTCATAGGGCTTAATGTTACACAATACATGTATGTTTTTGTTCGATAAAGTTCATATTTATATAAAAATAATAATCTCAGTATACATTGGTGCGTTTATGTTCAGTAGTTCCAAAAACATCTGGTGATTTTGCAGAGAGCCACATCAATTTACAGAAATACTCATAATAAATGTTGATGAAAATACAAGTGTTATGAATGGAACTTTAGATACACTTCTCCTTAATGCAAACGCTGTGTCAGATTTCCAAAAAGCTTTACGGAAGAAGCAAACCATGCAATTCTGAGTACGGCGCTCAGAGACCAAACAAACCAAAAAGATATCCGCCATATTGAGCAGTCAACAGAAGTCAGAAATAACATTGTAAATATTCACTTACCTTTGATCTTCATCAGAATTCACTCCCAGGAATCCCAGTTCCACAATAGATGTTTGTTTTGTTCGATAATGTCAATTTATGTCCAAATAGCTACTTTTGTTAGCGCGTTTTGTAAACAAATCCAAACTCACAAAGCGTGTTCACTCGGAGCAGACGAAATGTCAAAAATTTCCGTTACAATCCGTAGAAACATGTCAAATGATGTATAGAATCAATCTTTAGGATGTTTTTAACGTAAATCTTCAATAAGGTTCCAACCGTAGAATTCCTTTGTCTTCAGAAATGCAATGGAACGCGATCGAACTCTCACTTGAACGAGCGTCACGAGCTTGTGACACTGTGCCAGACCACTGACTCAGAGCCCTTATAAGCCCCTCCTTTACAGTAGAAGCATCAAACAAGGTTCTGAAGACTGTTGACATCTAGCGGAAGCCAAAGGAAGTGCAACATTACTAATATCCCACTATCTTCAATAGGGAATGAGTTGAAAAACGACCAACCTCAGATTTCCCACTTCATGGTTGGATTTCTTCTCAGGTTTTTGTCTGCCATATGAGTTCTGTTATACTCAGACATCATTCAAACAGTTTTAGAAACTTCAGAGTGTTTTCTATCCGACTCTACGAATAATATGCATATATTAGCAACTGGGATTGAGTAGCAGGCAGTTTACTCTGGGCAACTTATTCATCCAAGCTACTCAATACTGCCCCCAGCCATAAGAAGTTTAAGTCCAATAATGTTGCAGGATGAGATGGCTGCCATTTTACGATCCCCTAGACAATTGTTTTTTAACTTATTTGGTACATAATGTTTCTGCCGCTGTCTCTTATGACTGAAAAGAGCTTACTCACCCCATACTGGAAGAATACTTCATGTTTTTCCTTTAACGAGTCTGGCACGAAGGATTTACTCCAGACACACGATAAGGCCTTCATCCCAGTCATTTTTAGGAGGAAGAGATATATCGGGGACGAAGGCCTGGGTGCCTTGTAAGGATCCGAGTGGGTAATCTACTGCCGGTCAAATTAGCCAATGGATAATAAAATAGACAAACTACGATCACGTATATCCTACCAATGTTTTACCAAGTCTTGGCTCAACGACGACATGAATAACATACAGCTAGACGGATTTCCGCTTTTTTTCGTCAGGATAGAACAGCGGCCTCTGATACGACAAGGGGTGGGGGTCTGTATTTGTAAACAGCTGGTGCACGAAATCTAAGGAAGTCTGGAGGTTTTGCTCGCCTGAGGTAGAGTATCTCATGGTAAGCTGTAGACCACACTATTTACCAAGAGTTTATCTATATTCGTTTGTTTTGATATTTAACCTGCGTGTAGTGATCACATTTGGTGTGGGGGGGGGGCAAAATAAATTGATGCACGATGGCGCATGCGCGCAGCCGGTTTGGGTTCCGTGTTACAGTGAAATGCTTACTTACAAGCCCTTAAGCAACAATGCAGTTAAGAAAATACCCCTCTCCCCCCCAAAAAATAAAGTAAGCAATTAAACTAGGCTAATTATTGTTCCTGTAGTACAGTGTCCTATGTGTTAAGATCTGTTTTATGAGTCCTTAGATTTCAATGCCTGCCCTTTGGAACTTAAACGTGTGGGTTATACTAAGCCTTAAGTATTATCCTAGGCCAGACGATTCCTATTTCAGACAATTCAGGGTGTCTTCTAACCAAGTCATTGCATTGCACAATCCCTCTCAGATAGGCCTACTTAAGAAACATGTTAATTTCGGTACATTGACTTTTATTGGTCTTTGGCTTAACAATGCTAAAGTTAGCAGTTGGTGACCATGGTTAGGGAAACAAAACTAAAGTGTGGATTACTGTCTCTCCTTGTCCAAACTCCTTTCATGGTAAGTGTCATAATTTTGGTGAACTATCCCTTTTAATATATGTCCTAATTGATTAGTGGTTCAACTGGTACCCTTATAGATCAGAGGAACTATGCTACACATCTTAGGTTTTAGTCTTTACTGTTGTGACGATCCTTCAATAGTGCCTGAAGAAGAGAGCTGATGAAAGTCGAAAATTGATATCTATTTTAAGGTTCAAAGCTTGTATTGTTTTGGTATACATTTTTCATCCAGATAGCCACATCAATGCAAAGTACTTTCTCGTCTGAACACATTTCTTATTTATCTTAATCTCCATGATATATGCAGATCAGCGTTTGATAAAGCCAATGATTGATGCAGACTCTCTCCCTGTTTTACAATTTGGTTGTTTTCAGTATGGAAAAATTACTGAACTTGTTCCATAATAACAGATTTTCTTTTTCAGTTTCAAAATGTTTTGCTTAAGTGTGTCCTTCTGAACATGACCTAGGTATTTAGGCCTCAGCTAAGTTATCAGTAAGAGTTGAGTAGGAGTTTTATAGGGTCTTACAAGTTTTTAGTCCTGGGAAATGTTGCTCTACAGTATTCAATGACTGACGAGGGAAATTGATAATCCACTACCCAATTTCCAAATTGCACCTTGTGCATTTTACTATTACAACTTTCAAGAGTAAGTTGAAGCCAGACTGAGTTCCTTAATAACAAAATATGTATTAATACCAAAATATGTATTAATACCACTTGCATGCCCCACAGTTTGGGAACCACTGCCTTACATGTTGCCCAAACCGGACGCGTCAAGTGCGTTGCAAAATACATTTATATATATATACATGTCATGCAATCATTGCACCCACACTGCTTTGCGTGTGCCTTTGAGCATCTGCGTTGCCAGCCGCTAAAATGGAAGTTGTTTCTATTTGTGACGCAGAACGGGGTGCAAGCCCTGCCTCTCCCATCTCCTCATTGGCTTTTAGAAGCATATACCCACGTGCCATCTCATTGGTTATATCCACATGTGTGATTGAAAGATGAACTGAGGTCGGTTGTGGTAATACACCTTATTATGAAGGTTAGTTGCCATTGCTATATGAAGTCTAAAGAAGAAAAATCCTGGAAGGAGCAGAGATGACTAGAAACGATTCGGTTTAACGTTTTATGTGTGGATTAATTGTCGGAGTAGAGGACCTTGTGAGTTTTTAATTTACCTGAAATGCAATGTTTGTATCCCCGGACAAATTAGTTAGCAACAGCAAGCTAGACCAATAGGACAAATTTAACGTTAGCTAGCAAGTGCAAGCTAACTAGCGAAATTCCCATACATGTTTAATGCTTTTAGACCTGTCCCCAAATTAATGTCATTGGCTCAGTTTGTTTTGATATTTAACCTGTGTGTAGTGATCACGTTTGGTGTGGGGGGGGGGGCAAAATAAATTTATGCACGATGGCGCAAATGCAATGTTTGTATCCCCGGACAAATTAGTTAGCAACAGCTAGCTAGCTAGCTAGCTAAGACAAATTCACTAGCAACTGCAAGCTAGCTAATTAAATTGCCATAAATGTTTAATGCTTTTCGAACGTCTGGTTTGAGCATAGTGTTAGAGAATAAATGTCGTGTTTTGGCACCCAAGAATTTGCCAGGATTTTGTCAAGGATTCACAGCTCAATTCTTAGAAACCTGTTGGAAAAGAGGAATGTATGAGAATATATGGATGCACCTTGGTTTGTTAATGTCTCATTCTTATTGTAACCTATGTGCATTCTTATTAGTGATAAACCTGCCCCAGCCATTCCTGTGTAGAGCTATGCTAGGCCCACTGTAGCTACTTTAGGTAGAATCTTATGTGCCTCAAGCAAATTCTGTGCTCTTCAATGCTGTCGAAATTATATAAGATCAATCAAGGTGCCTCATTTGTACATTTAAAGCCCATTGGAGAGTGTAGAGGAAGCTTGTGCACTATAAGGGTATATTTGGGCATATAGATTTATTTACACAATACTCAGGACCTTGTTCATATTCAAGCTCAGCAATATTGTGTACATTTTATTATCCTTGGCTCTTGTACAGTGTTGAGTAATGTTATTTCAGTGAAGTTGCAAGAATGTTTGCGTTCTGCTGGTGAGAGGACAATGCTCTAGCCACGCGCCTGGGCTCAAGGCCTAGAAATGAACTCTGACAGACAAGTCTCAACCACAGTGGGTGAACCGCAGGCTTTTCATGTGGTCCCATCCACCATGCCAAACCCCAAGCCAAACCCCAAGCCAGAGAAAGAGAAGTGATGACAGATTGTGTATCCAACATAATCTCTGTCTCTCTCTCAATTCAAGGGGCTGCTCTCTCGCACTCTCACTCGCTCTCTCTCAAAAGTAAAGATTAGGCCTGCATACAAGGCTCCCCATTAACCAGAGGCAAGACAATTAGCACAGTCAACAACTCAACGGCAGGTAATGACCATCTTTGTAGGAATTTATTGGCTTGATAATAGATTTTCATCCAAAGCATGGTTGAGTTTCCCAGTGCTTATTGTCCAACTGTAGATGTTTGTTCATATGACTCACATTTGCTTGTTGAGCAAGACTGACATTTTAAGTAAGAATGCAGTTGGTAGCAACTAGTAGTGTGTTTTGACTGTTTTGCTACAGATATTGAGACCTATTTCCCTGGAAGCATGTGTCTGTGTCTTGTGTAGGCTTTGTTGTAAGTATATTTTTCATACAGCATGGTGTTTTCTTTTTTTGTAGGCCTGTTATCAAAGTTATCCGGTTTGTTCGGGAAATGTAGGACTCAATTGTTGTGATACTCCATGTAGTCTATCCTGTTAGGGTGAACGCTTCAAGTACCCAGTCATCGTAAACCCCCCCCCCCCAAAAAAAACCGTCCACGTCCAAGTCATAGCTCATTCCGGGGCTACAGCTCTCCCCAACAAAATGAACATGCACCGTAATATAATTCCTCTGTTGTTTATACAGTAAACAAGCCTCGGAGCCTAGTTGAGGAGACCTCAATATGTTTTGTGTGATAAAGCGTTTGCCGCTGTCTCCTTGTGGTTTGCCAAATTCTGCTTCTAATTACACACTGAGGTACTTGCAAGGAATGCGGGAGCACTGCTCGCAGTTGTGCCTCATTCTGTTCTGACCCCGTGTGTGCGCACAGGGGTGCAGACTGACGCCGTTTATGAGCCATATGAAATGAGTTCGACTTTCCCTGTTCTTTTTTCCCTCGTCCCCACAAACCGCCCAGCCGTCTTTATGTAAGTCTGCGTTGGAGACCCACTTCTTCTTCCCCTTTGAATTGCTGTGATGGTACAGGGTTCCTAGGAATAGGCCTGTAGCCGAGAAACTAGTGATTGGAGAGAAACATGTATAAGTTACATATCGGGATTATTATTTTTGACGCTCTATTGTATCGTTCTATCGCAATATTATTTTTGCATTAGTTGGCTGTACCTGCACCAAAATAATTTTTCCGTCATAGCTTGTTCTCCATCTTTTTAAATAGGTAGCTGATTTTTGTTTTATTTCCATGAATGATCAATTTCTAGTGGCTCTCCTCTTGTCCCTCTGCAGCAGACATATGGTGAGCAATACGTTTGGAACATCGAATCGCAACAAAATCACAATATTGAATAGCAATACATATCGTGTCAGCACCTAAGTATCATGATAATATCGTGAGTTCCCTGGCAATTCCCAGCCCTATGTGAAACAACATAGTTCTGGCCTTTTTGTTCCAATAAACACGTTTGGTTCATTTCAAGTGGTGATATCTAGACTGAGCTGTTCTTCTCACACTAACCGTTCTTTGGATGGTGAGGCAAATGTTTAGGTCGATATTGTTGTGCCTCTGAGTCGAATGCAATCGTTTTACTGTAATATTTGAATTTGGCACAATTCACTTTGGTGAATTTAAGCTGATGAATCTATTTTTTGGCATGCATCATCTACCTATAAGTGAGTCAACCGTTTGTGTTATTGTAGTTAAGTTTCAACAAGCCTTGATGATTCATAGTGTGGTATGTGGACAAGAGAACTGGAAAATAAGTGAATTTAACTGAGGATTTTGCAATTGCCCAGTGTGCTTCTGGGAAACTGGATTTAGAGTTTCTCCTTTGGCTTCATGACTGTGGAATTCGAAGGGAATTTGCCTCCGTTGAGTGTGAATTGGTTTCTGATTGCGTTTTTGCTCTATAACCAGTGGCTATTTCGCACCAGAGTTCGCCAACTGCTGTGGATAAAAAGCAGTGTTTGGTTCGGCCATTTCAGATTGGTGCCACAAACCCCCTTCAAAATGCTGCTGTATAGCTAAGATTGAACATTGTACTGACATGTTGCACCGTCTTCCTGGGGAAATGAGTGTTTTTGGTAAGTCGCTCCATTTCAGGCAGTCAGTACTGAACAAGATGTTCTGTTTGAAGATGTGCTAGAACAGATGGTTTTGTCTTTTTGTTCCTGAAGTAGGGTAAAGCTGTTTGGCTGGCTCTAATGATCCACTGTTCTTTTTCTATTGACTAGGAAGCAGCAGGCCTCTCTAGCGTCTCTCTCTAGTGAGGCCTGGGCTTAGTTGACTTCGCTTTTACGGCGTCCCAATTTTAGTGTCTTTTTTTTAAGACCACCAATGATTATCAGCACTAACTTTAAATATTATAGTAAAAAAAAAAAAAGCTTTTGGTTATGTCATACTGTCGTCAATTAGCCTGCTCAAAGCGCTGTTGCCAGCCCCACTGTACACGGGCCAGAAAAACTGGTAACAGTAAAATTATATTGCCCACATAATGTAAAGGGGGAGATCAGTGGTTGTAACGTGCACCTTAAAGGCCCAGTGTCTGGAGCGGCATTTTGAGTGCATACTTCCTTTTGTTGCTCCTGACATCTGCTATTGCCATTAGCCTTAATATCCCCATGGAACCCTGTAAATTCAGCTCCTGAATGTTGATGAGGGTCCATTGCTGAGGCAGCGGGGTTTTAAGTATTCAACCCGTCGTGCAGCAACACGAACAGGACATTGGCATCGAGCTCCATTTCCAGTCTCACACTGATCCCGGGGTGTGTGTGTCTCTGCCGTTAGTGTTTATGCACACCGTATGTGTGTTTCTCTCTCTCGTGTGTGTGTGAATGAGGGGTTGAATAGGGCTTTGTCTGGGGGAGTGGGGCGACGTCGTATGCTCCCACATTTCCCGTCGCCTAGCGACAGTAATGCACAGATTGGCAAGAACATCTGCTGTGGTCGGCGCTGCCAAATTTGTGTTGTATAGTAAACACTGCTCCTCTCTCTCGTTCACCCTCTCTCACTCCCTCGCTCCAGCGGAAAGGGGAAGAGGGAGCTCTCCTTCCTGCTGTTCTTTTGGTCTGTTTTCTTTCTCTTTTCTCTCCATTCACACACACCACCGGGGTAGTCTCCTTGATGACCTTTCACTCCTCTGCCAAGTCAAGGATACGCCACCCTTGTCAAGCGGCCAATTGTAATATTCCAGGAAATGAGATGAGGCCTCTGCCTGCGGGGATTGTTGCCGGGATGAGCATTTGAAATGTTGTGGCTGTTTGAATACTAACATTTTGGTTGAGTACTCAAATCATTAAAAGGGCATAGTTTTAGAGCACAAGTCCCACACTGGAAACAAATATGTGCACATTTATCTATACTGGGAAAAAAACATAAACGCAATTTCAAGATTTTACTGAGTTACAGTTCATATAAGGAAATCAGTCAAATTGAAATAAATGTGTCACTAATCTATGGATTTCACATGACTGGGCAGGGGCACAGCTGTGGGAGCCATTTGGGAGTTGTAACACACATTTCCCTACTTCAGTCAACAAGGAATGTAGCCTGTGTCCCATCAGGAACGTTTTTCTATGCATTTATTTCTGTAGGCCTAACGGTAGCGCGTGTGTGTGGAGGAAACGCTCGGAACACAATGAAGTGAGTGAGATGGGGAATTTAGGGAGAAGAGCTGTGATGCTTGGTTTATTTTTGGTTGTGCCCCTCAAATGCACATGTACAAATGGTAAACTAGAGTCCAAGCAATTTTAATGTTGTTTTCAAGACAATTTCACGTGCTCGTTCAGGCAGCCTCAAGGCACAATCCACCAAATAGTTTTACAGTATTTGGTGAAAAAAATAAGATTGCTGGTTAAAGATCAAGCTTTGATGTCTGTTTTTGAGTTTTTGATTACTCATGCACATCCCTAATTGTTGCAATGGACTGCTAATGCCACTGTCTGTTTAACAATGGAGCGAAGATGTGTCGACAATGCTCTTAAACGGTTGGTAAAATGTCTTGGGTGCTGAAAAATGTGGCTTTTACCACTCAAGCTCATTTGGTTTGCAACAGGTTTTTAACGTGTTCTTCTTCCAGAAGGAATTTCTTCTATCAATGAAAAACCATTTGGCCAATATCAGGGTGTATCTTCAATTCATATTTCTGGATATCTGACATTTTGTTAGATCTAAGGAGTAAGGATGTTCCAGATACTCATGTCCTTCATTTTATATGCAGAGCTAGGATATGCTCAATACCTGGACAGTTTCTACATGCAGGGATATATCTGGGGTGAGATACGCACCTGATGCGCATGCACCCGCTTACATATTTGTATAATATTCTAACATGCATATCAAGATCCTGATATGGACCTCAGTCAAGAGCATATGCATTGTATGTGCTGAGTAAATATACTGTGTAGGCTTAGTGTCAGTATTTGTCATCATATAGAGGGGGAAAAAGATACTAATGATTCACATACTAATGATTCAATATATCCGGAGGGAATCCAAAAATGATTAGTGCATGAAAGAAAAATAGGGATTTCATATTTGTCAAATTATTGAGCCTGTGGTAAAAACTCAGAAATGCATCAAATCATCCTGTACAATTTCAAAAACGTCATGTAAAGATATCCCCTGATTATCGACCCTTTTCTCCTGGTGCTTCTTTGTCAAAGAAAAATGCGTCTCTGTGTTTCTGTACCGACGAGGTTATCTGAATGACCTCACTTTCTGGGTAGCAGAGAATATCAGAGGTCAAAGGTCTGTCCCTTCACTTCCCCCGGCCATGCTCTTTGATGATCACAGCCGTGGCTTTAGATGATGATGATGATGAAACCCTCCATCTTCACTGAGGCGCGTTGATGCTGCTTTGTGTGCTGGCAAATGCTGCACTTGCCTTCAGTCTGTTGCAGCCTACTGTGTACTCTCACTATTTTCCTCTCTCCCCTAAACTACTCTACTTCTCTCGTTACCTCTTTCGGCACGTACTCCGCTTTCATGATCAGAAAATGTTCACCCTCTGCCCCGTTATCAAAATAAGGCGTGAGTAACGTCTCGAGTGCTGTTTTGACAAAAGAGGAAACTGAGACAAGTTTCTGTGCGCCGCAGGGTGGTGGCTCCGGTGCTTCTATTTGTGGCGCCGTGCCGGGAGCCATGTCCTCATCAAACACGCCCACCACCGCCACAGAAATCACCGCTACTGTACCACACTACGTGATACCGGAGAATCCCCTGCCTCGGTTGGAGTGCTTCAGTAGCAAACTTTTCTTTGAACAAAAACACATTGACACACAGTGGTTGAGTGGTTTTCCAGGTCATCTGTGATTTCTGATCGGTCCTGATCTTTGTATAATATCTGAATCCTGACTTGCATATTTGGTTGTACTTAAAGGGAGAGCATCTATTTGATTGTTTATGTCTAGATGTGGAACTTCGGAGAAGGTTGTACCAAACACAAATGTGTTTTGGTATAAAAAAAGGACTAAAATAACCAGGAATTCAGCCAAAAGTGAGTTGTGTATCAAAGTATGACATTATTATTTTCAAATTGGATCTCTTTTTGGGTTTAGTTGTCAATTTGCAGTGTACAAATTATTATAATTATAGTATGTCTTACCGACCATCCTCTCCGACACAAATAAGCCTGCAGCTGAATCTAGTGTTCTACCCCTGTTACCGGGTGTGTTTAACCATCAGTTACCGGGTGTGTTTAACCATCAGTTACCGGGTGTGTTTAACCATCAGTTACCGGGTGTGTTTAACCATCAGTTACCGGGTGTGTTTAACCATCAGTTACCGGGTGTGTTTAACCATCAGTTACCGGGTGTGTTTAACCATCAGTTACCGGGTGTGTTTAACCTGGGCTAACAGTGCCACTATGATACTTGACCAAACTAACGCACCTCGTCTTTATGTCTGACAGGACCAAGTCATGGAGAGGTGGACACACAGGAGTGCTTGTTCTATAACATCAACTATGAGATTGAGAAGACCAACCAGAGTGGGGTAGAGCGCTGCGAGGGTGAGAAGGACAAGCGGTCGCACTGCTACGCCTCATGGCGAAACAACTCGGGTACCATAGAGCTGGTGAAGAAGGGCTGCTGGCTGGATGACTTCAACTGCTATGACAGGTAGAATCTCCTACCATTGTGCCTATCAACTATTTAATAAATCTGTATTGTACATTCGATAAACTCTGCCTTCCTCTGCCTAAAATATTAGGGTCCTTGTATTCACAAAGAGTTTCTCGGGATGGGGGTGCTGATCTAGCATCAGGTAACAATATTAACAATAATATATCTGCCCATATAACAATATTCCATTAAGTTCTAAAGGCGGCAACTGATCCTATATCAGCAGTCCTACTCTGAGACGCTTAATCAAAACAGTCCCTGGTGTGGAGCTGAGGTAGAATCTGTGTCCCCCTCTATGATTGGTATCAAATGTTTCATTTTCCCAGTGTGATCAAAGGCTCAACAAATGTTAGAGTATGATAATGACTGTTCATCTAAACATCAGATACCATATATAAAACATCATTAAAACACAGTTGGATTTGTCATTCACTCATTACTGCATTGACTTCACAGCTGGCATGTGTGTGCAAACTCACACAAGGTAGTCTCTGACGTTTGCTTGCATTACCAAATTATTTTTGTTTTCATTCCGTTTATCGGAAGCTTTATTGGACTCTATATTAAATGTTTCTCCGTCAAACTGGAATATTCAATTATCCCGCGCCTGGCGGGTCCCGTAGGTGCTCGATAACGTCTCGGGAGAAGTCAGGCGGAGTGGTGCGTTAGATTTTTCTACCACTTGCCTGCTGCCATTGTAATCTATTTCTGGCCTTGCTCCCGAGACTAAGAGAAATCATTGAATAAATGGATCCGAATAAGAAGCTTGAAAACAGTCACTTCTCCCCAGATACACATTAGAGAGGAGCAAAGTGCCTTAAGTTTTGACTAGGACCAGTCCACTGCATTGTTTACAGAGTGAGACAAATGTTGTGTGGATGTGTACATGGTTTGAATGATCAACTCTAAAATGTTTCTGAGGGATATTTGTATAAAAGCTGAAAAGCATTTTGTAGTGTTGCATGAGAACAGCCAAGGTACCAATGCATTAAGGGCTTTTGTTTTGAGCTATTTAACCAGACGTTTTCTCCAAGCTCAATTCTAAAACGGTGTTTATTATAGTGGGACGCTATCTATGAAACGATTCCCCGATCCCTCATGTGAAAGTGGGCCAGCAACAATGACTGATCTGAAACGCAACGGCAGCAATTCGAGGTTGCTTAAAACTAGAGGTCACCACTTCTTAAAATAGCAGACGAGTAGAGTCTCCGGTGCATGTTTGAAATACCAAACACTGAAGTGTGTTGAGTGACAGGCTTAAGTCTGAAAGCTTTTTTAAAATGCTCACGACTGTTGTAGATTAGATTTAGGTAAAGGGAGTTAGTTTGCCGGCACCAGTGAGGGGGTCCGACCTGCTCTGAATTAATTGTGTACATTAATACCCTGCGGGATCAAAGATCCAGGTTCCTCGAATGCATTGATATAAATGCTGGAGGCCACAGTTATCTCAGTGTGATCCTGCTTCTCTAGACATACAATGATGTCTTCAAATGTCAATCTTAATTCCATCATGATTACAAGCATGTTTCTTGTGGGAGTTTTGAGTTCCTATCGGGACAGCTTGAAGAGACTCTCACAAGGCTAAGCAGCCCTTAATCCCGGCCTCCTTTCAGTGTTGTCAGGGGCGACTGGCTGGCCTCACCATTGGCTCTGGCTCTCTGAGGAGAGAGGACACTGCCCAATGACCCGCCAGGCCGCCACATTGCTGACATGGCCCGACGCTGCCGATGTGCCTGGCGCCAGCAGAATCATGGCGACACCGCCAGTCCTCTCCCTCCTTCCAGTCCTGTCCTCCACAGAGGTCAATAAGTCGTTTCGCTGTGGGCCCCGCATCAGACCAAGGCCAATAGTGTGAGCGTTGCATGGTGAGGGAAGGGAATGGAGGGGGGTGGTTAGCTAAGAGTTAGTTAGGTATCTGAGCAGGTCATATAGGATCTAGTTCTGTCTCCGGGGTCATGTTCAGTAGGGCACACTGTAGCAAAGCTTTTTAACACGTCTGGCAACGGAAAATATAAGAACAGTTTCTGATTGGACAGTTTCAGGTAGAACCTTTCTGTTTCACTGCTTTTCATGGCGTTCTGAACACAACCCTTCATAGGGTATAACCACATTCCCTCTGAACTACTGAAGTCAATAGAAAGTGGAGGCGCTCCCTTCGCTATCCTAGACCAAAACATTTCCCTTTGACAGTCAATTAAATGTTATCTCCCGTTCTTTCTCTTAGGCAAGAGTGTGTGGCGACAGAGGAGAATCCTCAGGTGTTCTTCTGTTGCTGCGAGGGGAACTTCTGCAACGAGAGGTTCACTCACCTGCCTGATATCAACGGACCATGTAAGTGAACCTGTAGGACTCTACCTCTTTGTTTTACACCCATAGAAAGTAGATAGGGCCGCAGGTCCAACCGTCACAGAGCACGAAAGGAAAAGTCTGTGCTACTAATTACATTTCTATGGCTACACCTTGATTGCAATGTTCGAAACAAATTCTGCTCCGGCCTGTGCAGATCAGAAGATCCATATATGATTGGGTTCCTGAGGCGTTAAAACACCTCAAGGCATTGTTAAGATCTGATAGTCTTTTGCAGGCCTGAGTAGAATTTGTGTTTCTGGATCACACCCCTGATGACTCTCGTACTCATCTGTCTGGGGTCAGATGTCAAGGGCTAGTCAAATGTAGATGTTATATTGACCCATATCTCAATTAGCTTGTCGTCATTTTGGAATATTTGATTTTCCCAATCACTGCTCGCTCCATTTGTTTCCCGAGCCAATATCACCTGCTTTGCTGTGATATCTTGGTATGTTAACTTGGTATTCTAACCCTGCCTGGTGTGATGTGAAAACCAGTAAGTTGAGATTATATTTGACATCCGTGTAAGACCTATACCAGCTTTAAACCGAGTTGGAAGCTCCACGGGCCTCACCCAGGGTTAAGTATTGACTTTGTTCCCCGAAAGGTCCTCACAGTGGGGTATTGTAGGATCTTAAACACGATGGACAGAAATGTGCAAGAGGCCACACGAGTATTGAATTACACCGCCTGTTTGCAGACTGAAGCTCCAAAAGTTAGGGGCAATTTTGCCCAGGAGAATAGCACCTCTTATATTTTACAGCTCCCTTTCCTCTCCAGATTTTCTTGAGCACACAGACATCCAGACAGGCAGCAAACTTATTTGTGTGTGTTAAAGCCAAAGCTTGGCTTAGAAAGGTGGAAAAAACTATAGTGTGTGCCTAACTATTCCTATATCTCTGCCAGTTCCCCCTTCCCCTCTTTCTACCCTCCCTCAATCTACCTCTCTCCCTATCCTTCCCTCCTTTCCACTACTCCCTCCTTGTTTTTCCCCCTTCTCCTGGTTTCTTCTCTCCCCTTCTCCCTTCCTCTCCCTCTTTACCTATCCTCTTGTCATTTTCTCTCACCCCTCCCTCTCTCCATCTTTTCTCTCTTTTTCTCCCCCCCCCCCCCCCCCACTCCTCGATCGCTGTTGGGTAAAACTATGTTCTGTCCCTCTCTCTACCGCCAGTGATCAAGTCGCCTCCCCCCATGCCCACACTACTCAATGTGCTGGTCTACTCACTGCTGCCCATCACCATGCTCTCCATGGCCCTGCTGCTGGCCTTCTGGATGTACCGCCACCGCAAGCCACCCTATGGCCATGTGGACATCAATGAGGTCGGCCAATTCCCTCCCTAGCTACGCATCTTTCACTTTTGCTCCCCATCACTCTTCTGTTTTCATCTTTGAATGACTGCATTTATTTGACATGTTTAAAGTGCATGTAGACTTCCCTCAGCTAAGTGGAACAATACACACACAAAACAAATAGAGGACTCAAATCAAAGGAAAGTTACTACTTATTGTGGTCCTCCTGTCTGTCGGTATTGTTTACTCTCTTTGTCTGTAGAGCTGTTTGCTTATCTTCTGTGGTGCTACCTCTTTGTGGTTTCTCACTCCTGTATTCTCTCGCTCTTGCTGTTTTCATCCCTTGTTTTTCGGAGGCCATCTTGTTAGTAGCCCCAAAGCTGCCAAGTAGGCCACACAGGACCTCTGTTAATGACTAGCCCCATCTAGAGGTAGTCGCGTGCCACTGGCGTGATACAGGTCCCACCTATAGGACCATTGTTAGTTTACTACTGTCAGTTTTCAGTATCTGTACATCTACTTTACACAAGCTATTGTGCATAAAGCCTTATCTGTTTTTCTTTTTAACTAAGTATTAGAATTCATATATTACATTGATATAAAAGCTCCAGTTATTATATAAATTGTAAGTATGTCGCGAGTGGCAATCAATCCTCATAACATTGTTGAATATAATGACCCAGTGTTTACCTGTTCTGATTTCTGACCTCTTGATCTACCAGGATCCTGGCCTTGTTCTCCCTCCCTCCCCCCTGGTAGGTCTCAAACCCCTGCAGTTGCTGGAGATTAAGGCCAGGGGGCGCTTTGGCTGTGTGTGGAAGGCCCAGATGATGAACGACTACGTGGCTGTCAAGGTCTTTCCCATTCAGGTAAGTTGCTGAAAGGTTGATTCAACTGTCTCTGTCCTCTGAATCCTTGGTGTAACAACACCTCTTTGTTTGTGTGTCCTCCCACAGGATAAACAGTCGTGGACGAACGAGCGGGACGTGTTCCTAACACCGGGGATGAAGCACGAGAACCTGCTGCGCTACATCGCTGCCGAGAAGCGCGGGACCAACCTGGAGATGGAGCTGTGGCTCATCTCTGAGTTCCACGAGAGGGTGAGGAGGGAGACTGGTGGAGGGAGAGGTGTTATGGT
Source organism: Oncorhynchus kisutch (assembly GCF_002021735.2). Taxonomy (NCBI): domain Eukaryota; kingdom Metazoa; phylum Chordata; class Actinopteri; order Salmoniformes; family Salmonidae; genus Oncorhynchus; species Oncorhynchus kisutch. The sequence continues at coordinate 70,466,536 of NC_034184.2, forward strand.
GTGGGGAGGTTAGGTTAGGTTTGGGGGAGGAAGTATAAAACCAGCTGTAAGCCTGGGACATAAGTTTATATCAGTTAGCCTTCACAAGGTCCCGCCACTGAGCTTTAGTAATGTTCTCTAGGCTTTCGTATCAGGCTTGCTACAGAGATCCACTATTTATTTATTGGCACTGAGGAAGCTGTGTTTTGTTGCTCAGAGCTATTGCCTTTTAATTTTCCTTGCTGTTTAATTTTCAGTAGTGTGAAAGTTGTTTGCTACAATTTAATAACACTCAATTTGACTGACCACAGTGGGTTGGCTGGCATTTCTCGGACAATAAACGATGTGAACCCTGTCTCTGCAGTCGAGTTCACTTGTATTTTTCCCAGTTCAATCATTGACAAGCTATTTAGTGTGCTCTGGGGATGTCTTACTGTAGCTAGTTGTTAACAGCGCCACTTCTTTCTCTTTTTCTGTGTATGCACGCGGCGTGTGTGTCTCTCTCTGTCTATGCTCCAGGGCTCCCTGACGGACTATCTGAAAGGGAATGCAATCAGCTGGACTGAGCTGTGCCACATCGCTGAGACCATGGCCTGCGGGCTGGCCTACCTGCACGAAGACGTGCCTCGCTACAAAGGAGAGGGACCCAAACCGGCCATTGCTCACAGGTAAAGCACACGAGTTCAGCACTTAGGTGAGCGATTAACAGAAATGTTGATTATTTATTTTTCAATATGAACTACTTGAGTGACGTCGGTTCAATTATTTGAATTTGATTTCTTTTGATAATTTTCTGTGAGCTCAATACAGACATTGCACAGTTTCTCTAGAGAAAGATTAGATCCAGCCTGAACTGTGCGATGTAGAAGGGAGTTGTAGTTTCCAACAGGCCAATATTCTACATAGTTTAGCACATAAAATGTGGTAATTAACTACAATGACCATAATCCATTGCGCATATACTTGTCCGGTCTGTTTCTTTTACGACTGCTGCTGAAGAGCGAAGAATGCGAGATTATGAGGTGATACAGAGAGCAGCTGTTGCTTCGAGGCATCTCTATCTGAAAATACATGATCCATGTGATTGATGGTTGGTATTCCGCTGTCATAAAAAAGTATGCCTTAATTACGTTGAACTACAAAATGGGTATTTTGTCAGACAGCATGGGCAGCAGCCCTATAGAGATGAGATGACTTGGAATGAAATAGTCAAGTAAAACAAATGTTAATATAGACAAATGAAATATTTTATTAAAGTAGTGTGAATAAATTATGTTTAAGGGATGAGCAGTCACTACCATCATAGGACTTCCATTAATAGTTTTATTCTGTGTTGTTACAGCATTCAACCCACAAAATGCATTGGACATTTAATGTTAAACAAATAATTGAAACCGAAAACTTAATTTATTTTTTAAAGAATCAAAACGAAACCGAACCGAACTCAAAAATGCGTGTGTAAAAGAGAGAAACATTAGACTTGGCCCAGTTCAAGCATCTTTTTGTTTTCTTAATGACCCATCTGGCTAAGTAAAGTTGAGGTTAATCCTATAGCGTATTGATGTTTATGCTGAATCTTTGTTCTGTCTGCGGTCCCCTGTGTCTTCATTCTGCAATTCAGAAGCATCTAACCCCGAGGGAGTCTGTTATTATTATTATTATTATTATTGCACTCAAATCTCTGGACTGCAATTTTATTTTTCTGCGTGGCATCAAAATTGTTTACAGTTTATTCCATTGGGAATTCACTTCAATTCCGTTACAATCAAACGGAGCCATAAGTCTAGACGGGACCGTTCTCGGTGGGCTTTATTTGTTTGTAGTTCAGAATAAGTTCAGGCTTGACAAAGGGCAAACTGATACCAAGTCAGGGGGGGAAACTCTCAGGCCAATCACCAATGTTAATTGATTGGCTAAAAAAGAAAACGGTCGATGAACCTCCGTCCTCTCTTCCTTCTCCTTCCAGGGACTTCAAGAGTAAGAATGTGATGCTGCGGACGGACCTGACGGCCATCATCGGGGACTTTGGGCTGGCGGTGCGGTTCGAGCCGGGCAAGCCCCCAGGGGACACTCACGGCCAGGTGAGTGGGCTACCATCAGTCTGGTTGTGTCCCAAGGGTTAGCTGCTTTTGACTAGTGTACATGAATTAGGGAGGCATTTAAGCCGTGAAAATGTATCATACTAACTATGAACAAGTGCCATCATGGAAATACTGTTTTAAAGTTAGCTCCACATACTCACACGACAAGGAAGTGTGTGTGCATAGTGGACCTTGTCTGACAGTGTCTTGTCCGTCTATCGCTGTCGTCCAGGTGGGTACCAGGCGCTACATGGCGCCGGAGGTCCTGGAAGGTGCCATCAACTTCCAGCGGGACGCCTTTCTCAGGATAGACATGTACGCCATGGGCCTGGTGCTGTGGGAGCTGGTGTCGCGCTGCAAGGCGGCCGACGGTGAGTCATAAACACGCAAGCACACACACAGGATCCTACTCTGCGATTTATCAGCAACCATACCACATTGGAATCAGGATGAGACCTTTTTAATGCTGTGTAATAGACAACTGAGAACGCATAGCTTGTGGGTAACGATGTAGCATAGCCTTTAAGGTGTTCCGTGCTAAGACACGTTGCTGTTGTGTTGATTGGTCAGGCCCAGTGGATGAGTACATGCTGCCGTTTGAGGAGGAGATCGGCCAGCACCCGTCCCTGGAGGACTTACAGGAGGTGGTGGTCCACAAAAAGATGAGACCGGTCTTCAAGGACTGCTGGCTCAAACACGCTGTGAGTATGCCAGCTCTGTCTCCAACGCAGAGAGCAGTGGGTCAATGCTGGGATGTACAGTACTTAAAGCAGTACAGTTTGATTCACATTTCCCACAATATGTCACCCAGGGATGACTTGAGTGCGTAAAGATGTTGCCCCCCCCCCCAACCCAAAGAGACAAAAACATAACCCCCAAACATTCAACAGACAAATAAAATAAAGTCCATTTCCAAAAATAAAAATGCATAAGTATAATATGTAGTCGCAGATAATGCAGAATACGCTTAGACTATAGCCAAGGTTCACCTTAAAAAAATTAAGAATATACAGATTTATAATTCCAATGCTTCTACAATATCACTGGTTTGCAAAAACACTGGTGCTTTCTTTTTTACTACTAAGTACATTTTTCAAGAGCTAGGCGTGACGTTAATTATTTTACCCAATGACCAAGTAATGGGGAACTGACTAGTGGAGAGAAATTGAACATCTAGCTTGTAATAGACAGAGGTCAACCGTTTTCTTCTCTCTCCTATGTAAAGAGATATTCCCTCGTTAAAGATTTAGGATGCAAAGTTTAGGGATTAATGGCATTGTGGTAGAAGTAATCTCAGAGATATAGTGCAGTACTGAGCTCAAACATTTGTATCTCACCACATTCCCACAGGAAATGAAACAAGGTGCCTAAATGCGTGTTACATTTAAAACACCGGTCTGGGGTATTAGGGTGAATTTTGTGGAGCTTAATATGGGTGTGATATACACTGCTCAAAAAAATAAAGGGAACAGTCCACTTAGGAAGCAACACTGACAATAAATTTCACATGCTGTTGTGCAAATAAAATAGACAACAGGTGTAAATTATAGGCAATTAGCAAGACACCCTCAATAAAGGAGTGGTTCTGCAGGTGGTGATCACAGACCACTTTTCAGTTCCTATGCTTCCTGGCTGATGTTTTGGTCACTTTTTAATGCTGGCGGTGCTTTCACTCTAGTGGTAGCATGAGACTGAGTCTACAACCCACACAAGTGGCTCAGGTAGTGCAGCTCATCCAGGATGGCACATCAATGCAAGCTGTGGCAAGAAGGTTTGCTGTGTCTGTCATCGTAATGTCCAGAGCATGGAGGCGCTACCAGGAGACAGGCCAGTACATCAGGAGACGTGGAGGAGGCCGTAGGAGGGCAACAACCCAGCAGTAGGACCGCTACTTCCGCCTTTGTGCAAGGAGTAGCAGGAGGAGCACTGCCAGAGCCCTGCAAAATTGCCTCCATCAGGCCACAAATGTGCATGTGTCTGCTCAAACCGTCAGAAACAGACTCCATGAGGGTGGTATGAGGGCCCAGCGTCCACAGGTGGGGGTTGTGCTTACAGCCCAACACTGTGCAGGACGTTTGGCATTTGCCAGAGAACACCAAGATTGGCAAATTCGCCACTGGCGCCCTGTGCTCTTCACAGATGAAAGCAGGTTCACACTGAGCACATGTGACAGTCTGGAGACGCCGTGGAGAACGTTCTGCTGACTGCAACATCCTCCAGCATGACCGGTTTGGTGGTGGGTCAGTCATGGTGTGGGGTGGCATTTCTTTGGGGGGCCGCACAGCCCTCCATGTGCTCGCCAGAGGTAGCCTGACTGCCATTAGGTACCGAGATGTGATCCTCAGACCCCTTGTGAGACTATATGCTGGTGCGGTTGGCCCTGGGTTCCTCCTAATGCAAGACAATGCTAGACCTCATGTGGCTGGAGTGTTTCAGCAGTTCCTGCAAGAGGAAGGCATTGATGCTATGGACTGGCCTGCCCGTTCCCCAGACCTGAATCCAATTGAGCACATCTGGGACATCATGTCTCGCTCCATCCACCACATTGCTCCACAGACTATCCAGGAGTTGCCGGATGCTTTAGTCCAGGTCTGGGAGGAGATCCCTCAGGAGACCATCCGCCACCTCATCAGGAGCATGCCCAGGTGTTGTAGGGAGGTCATACAGGCATGTGGAGGCCACACACACTATTTTGACTTGTTTTAAGGACATTACATCAAAGTTGGATCAGCTTGTAGTGTGGTTTTCCACTTTAATTTTGAGTTTGACTCCAAATCCAGACCTCCATGGGTTGATAAATTTGATTTCCATTGATAATTTTTGTGATTTTGTTGTCAGCACATTCAACTATGTAAAGAAAAAAGTATTTAATAAGAATATTTCATTCATTCAGATCGAGGATGTGTTATTTTAGTGTTCCCTTTATTTTTTTGAGCAGTGTATGTTCTCATTATCCAATTGTATTGCAGCAATCTCAGGCAGGTGTTTGTCTGTATCTGAGCTCTAGAGCATATCATAACCCGGTCCTCTGCTGAAATATCTTCCTGCAAATCGTGTATCCACTGAAGTCTCTTACTATCAGAGTTGTCTTTGAGTAGCTACCATTTTCCCATATAATGATGTCATCTGACCTCTCCCATAACGCATATTAACAGAGAGCGTTTCTCTAGTGGTCAAAGGAGGTTGTAGGGCAGATTGTTATAGACTGGAAAGAATAAAGCTTCTCGAGTTAAATTCTTACCTTTAGTTCTTCAAACAACATGAGCCCCATTTCATTGTATAAATCCATTACTTTAACAATACCTTTTCTTGCCCATTCTTTAAGGTGTGAAATTGTCATTGCACCAAATTGGTGTAAAACTGGATAATACAGGGGATTCGCAGAGATATGTCTGTACTTCGTGCCATATAGTTAGTGTTTGTTAAAAGGGGATTAGTAGTATTCTTCTTTAGCTTCTTAAATGGAGCAGAGTACAAATATCCATCCAAAGTTAAGTCTTTTGTGGATAGCATTTCAGTCTGCAGCCAGGGTAAGTATGGTTTCTTGGAGAACCAAAACATTGCAGCCCTAAGTTGTGTAGCCCAGTAATAAAAGTGTAGGTTTGGAAGTTGCAACCTCCCTCTGCCATAGGTCAAATAACCAAGGTTTAGACTTTCTCTTCTTTTTCTGTTGATCCAGATACAATTTGGAAGTATCTTTCTGAACTTTGGGTGGGAAAAAAAGGTGGTGGAGCCAGAAGAATTTATTGAAATGGATAAAACATTTGTGCAGGATATTAATCTTAATGATATTTATTCTACCAATAGTAGATCTAGGCAATGATGTCCATCTGTTGATGGGTTCTGTTGCACTCGTTACCATGGGTTCATCATTTGTTGAGCTCAAGGAGCTTATTTCTGGTGTGATTTTAATACCAAGATAAGTGAAACCTTGTTCTCTATTCACTGAAGGATGCTGTACAACTGGATGCAGTCTCTCTTGCTTGTTGAGGAAAAGGATAGAAGACTTGGTTTTATTAACTTTCAATCCAGAAAACTGCCCAAAGTTATAAAATGGAGAGGGAAGAGAATTCTTTAGATCTGTTAGGAATAAGAGGGTATTATCGGCATACAGGGCCACTCGATGTTCAAAATCCAATTTTATAATTCCACTAATTGACGGGTGGGACCTTACTGCAATGGCAAAGGGTTCAAAGCTAAAGGAAATAATCCTGGACTGGCTGGACATCCTTGTCTCGTGCCCTGAAAAAACTTAAGGTTGTGAGATCAAGTTGTTAGTGTCAACTTCTGCAGTGGGGTCTGTATATCATATCATATCATATCTTAATCCATTTACAGAAGTAGTTCCCAAACCCAAATCTCTTAAACACTTCAAATAAATAAGACCACTCAACTCTATCGAATGCCTTCTCTACATCAAGGTAGAGTATGGCAGTGCAGTCCCCTGATACTATGTTTAGTACTCTCCTCACATTGTGAAAACCTTGAGTCCGAGTTCAGTAGATAGACCAATTTAACGTTCACATTTTGTCTGGTATTTATAAGGCTTCAGAATAAGAGTGATTTAAAGGTGAAACAACCTTGCTGAAAGGATTCAGCATACATATCCAAAAGTGGACCTTGAAGTTTGTCCTTAAATATCTTCGAAATATCTATTGGGAGCCCATCTGGACCTGCCGCTTTACCTCACTTCATATTTGAAATGCCATCAGATATTTCAACACCATCCAATTCCTTTTTCCAGGTCCAATTTTGTGTCTTCTGAAATAGAGGGGAAAATCAAGACCATCCAAAAATGATGTCTGATTAGTTAAGTTCTCAAGAGATTCAGAGTAAAGTGTGTTGTAGTAGAAACCAAATGTTTGGTTTATTTCTACAGGCTCCATTGATAATTGTCCTTGTAAATAATGATTTGCATTAATGGCTCTGTCTGAATTTAACTTCTTCTTAATGCACCAGGCAAACAAATGACCAGGTTTTTCACCTTGATCATAGGACTGCTTCAGCCTTGTTAAGCTGTTCGTGGCTTTTTAGGGGAGGAAGTTCTTCAGAACTTTAAGAACAAATAATTCCTTGTTTACAATCTTCTAAGTTATCCAAAAAAGCTTCCCTCTCCAATTTTCAGATTTGGCTATCCATCTGTCTCGTTTTTAGATTGAATTGATTTGATTTGAAACTGGTAAAAGTCTTGGTCCTGTAACCATCTGGGATGCAAATGTCATCTAGAAGATCCTTTTACTAGTTTTGTATCCCTATAGAATAATGACACGGGGGAATGGTCACACCGAACAAACAATACTATCATATCCATTTCCTGCTACATTGGGAAGCAATCAGCAAGAAACATAAAAGTTGTTTATACGAGAATATGATTTAAATGTCAACGAGTAACATGAATACGCCTTTTTACTCGGGTTCTGAGTTCTCCAAGGTTCACATAGATGTCATGAAATGCTTTAATTCCTTTCTACTCTGCGAGTGTGAAGAGGAGTGATCTAGATGAGGATCAAAAGTGCAATTAAAATCCCCTGCTATTAGACTCCCTTCCTGGTAAAGTCCTATCAATAGAAATACATGCTCAAAGAATTTGGGATTATTATCATTAGGACCATAAACATTAACCAGATTAATACGATTATTCAAAAGAGTTCCCTGTATCAAAATGTATCTACAAGCTGTATCAGTTATAATATTGTCCACTTGAAACGGAACAGAATTTTTTTTAAACATAACACCACGAGAAGAGAAACGGAATGCTATTACCTGCCCTTGCCACCTCCTGCATACTTTAAATAGCTCATCCTTCAACAAGTGAGTATCTTGTAGAAACACAATAGAGGAATAAAGTTGTTTAAACCTAGTAATAACCTTTTTAAGGTTGGGTAGTTTACAAACTCCATGGACATTCCACAAAGTTCATTTGTTTTACATTTGAAGTCCTCTAACCAAAGATGTAAACATGGAATAAGCTATAGCATAAAGGCATATCTAAAATATGCTTAGTAACCACAAGGACCGCCTTAATATTTTGTAGTGAGGAAAATATGTAAAGATCTGTTGAAACAAACATAAATCTATCCTAACAGGAAAACACTGAACCCCATTCCCTTGTCTCCCTAACCGAGACACCCAACACTTCCTCTCCCACCTCCCTCTAATCGTAGAGTGTAGTCTGGTGGACGACTGAACCGTTACAGGGAGCAGTCTAACCAATGTGACGCTCAACAAAACAGTGTCTCCTGCCTTCTCTCGGCCATTACTCCTCATGAACAAAACAAAAGGCATATCTTGAAAAGATGTTGTGTGAAATATCACACCAAAAGGCATATCTAGGAAGATATGTGAAATATCATGTAGTATTCGTTTGAAAAGTAGCGAAGAATAGCTCCACCTAAAACAGTAACGCTAGTTAGTGAATCCTAACTAAGGTTACAATATGGACAGTCCTAAATAGTTGTAGATGAGCCACAACACAGGGTCTACCAAGTAGCAAAATGGCCCATACATATAGTGTTAACGTAGTATACCATTAGTAAGTTTTTAAAATATCAAAGCTCAGAAATGAACAGGCTACTTGAGATAAAGCGATACCATTGAATATGTGCTACGTTACCCAAAGACCCTTGCACATGATGTTGATGTCAGGCTTGCACGTGAGTGTCAATCATTTTAGTCCAAGGATATGATTGAAACTTAAGTCATCATATAAAGTAGTCCCGATGCTTCTCTGTGGTCCAGAACGAATAAGGTCCCGATGTGTCCGTTGACATGGAGCTAAACATCTTGTCTGACATTTTAGTGTTTTATATAATCCAATGGAAGAGAGTGATTAACATAATTAAACTTAACATGGCGTCCAATGCTCAATGGACAGCTATCTCGCCTGTCATATAGAGATTCAAACTCGTGTGACCGTTGATTGTAAGTCAGACGTAGTTTAGCTGGGAAGGCTATTCAAAAGGCAATGTTGAGGGACCTGAGCTGGCATTTCACCCCATCGTAGCCTTTTCTTTTTTTGGTGCAGGTCCGTGGATAGGTCAGGGAAGAACATGATCTCTTGGGTACATCACCTTGCCCATACACAGACCTGGCTTTCTGCATCACTTGGAGTTTGTCTTGAAAGTTGAGAAACTTAATGATAAGGACTCTGAGAGGGGTGGTTTCTCGGGCCTGTAGGAGCCTGAAGCGAAGGGCTCTTTCAAATGCGCAAGGCGTCCGGAAAGTTGTCCGGCCCCAATGCCTCGGTAAGCCATCTCTCTCTTGCAACTACGTCACCTTTTTCCACTTTTTTGGGTGGATTAACCAGTCTCAAATTAGACCTGTGGTGGTTCTCGAACTAGCTTAGTTTTGAAGTAAGGTCCGCCACCTGTTTATCCAACTTTACGGTCATTGAGTTGAAAGGGACGACAGTAACTTCCACCATGCTAATGTGTTCCTCTGATTCGTCCAGGAGCGTGAAGTAGTCTTGATGGTCACGTTTAACCTCACTAATCCCCGTTAGGACACCTTCAAGTTCGATGAAAAAGCCTGCCCTCAAGGCAAAGATTGCTTCCATAACCCCTTGGTTCTGGTTTAGGTTGTCTACATTGTTGGTTGTCATGTCAGACTCGTGGTGTGAGGAGCTTGCAGAGCTAACTGGGTTAGTAGAGCTGGCTGAATTAGCAGGGCTAACTGGTCTAACCTGGACCACGTTGTCTGTGATATGTTCTTCATGTTTTAGGAGGACAATGTTTAAGTCGATTCATAATGGATGTAGATATGCCTTGATTAAGAGATTAAGAGAAAATAAGAGATTAAAAGAAGTTTAGCCGAAATTGGCAGGGGAGCACTAAAGACATGTCCGCTGCGCCCCGTTAATACACATTTAATACATCTAACAAACACTGAATAAGATGTTAATACATGCATGTAATAACACTTAAATGACAATAAATAAGCAGATTGGTTTTGCTAAATGCTGAGTTCCTGTCCTAACTTATGTGTCTCCCAGGGTCTGGAGTCTATGTGTGAGACGATAGAGGAGTGCTGGGACCATGACGCGGAGGCGCGCCTCTCTGCTGGCTGCGTGGAGGAGCGCATCTCGCAGATCCGCCGGCTGACCAGCCCCCCTACCTCGGACTGCCTGGTCTCCATGGTGACCTCTGTCACCAACGTGGACTTGCCACCCAAAGAGTCCAGTATCTGAGTCTCAACCCGACCACCACCAACCCTCCCAACGCAGAGCGGCAAGCAAGCATACAAAACAACCACTCGTCTTCTTCTTAAGCCTCAGCGGATCTCAGAAAAAAAACATGAATGCAGCTGCTATTTTATCCTGAATTTTTTTAATGATTAATTATTATTATTTTTATTTCATTTCCGATCGGATCACTATTACCAGCACACTTCTTCTATACTGTTTTTTTTTTTATCAATACAGGACAAAAAAAGCTAAATGGACATCTCAAAAGCGCATTCAGGTGCCGACTTATGAATGCTGACAAGGTGCAGGTACCTCAGATGTTTTCAGCTCTCAGTAGTTTCTTTGGGTTTAGTTTATTCCTCTTTTTCTGTCTTCTGGACAGGATTGCCTGTGACAGAACCAACTCACCCACCAACCAAGCAACCATCTACCACGTTGGACAATACAACAATGCTGCATAAACCTTGTAGGAACATTAAGACTGTTACACACAACTAACCTTCCTCAAGGGATTTTAGTTTTCAGAAAGCGTTTCCTTTCCGACAGCGTGTCCCATACAAACCTTCGGAACTAACGGGTGTCTCTAGAACACAGGGCAAAGTGGAAAACAACAGGACTCATTTCTTTTAGGTTTTTTCTGTGTTCAGACTGGTGACTATGGATGGGGTTGGCTACAGCATTCTTATGAGTGCATGTTGAAAAGTTCAAAAGGAAATGGCTTACATTCAGAGATTGGACATCACATCATCTGGATAGTGCGTTTGGTATGGAACTACTTCTCAGGTAACCAGTCTCAAGGGGCAGGAGATGTTGATTTGAGGTGATATCGCAACGCGTCCCGTAAAGTAGGGCAAGAGCCACAACTGCCGCCCTTGAGTGGTCGGAGGGGGCAAACTTTAGTGGGAGGGGCTTTTCTGACTTGGTTCAGAGCCTTTTTATCTGAGATCAAAATGGAGTCTAAACACAGAACGTGCCCAAACAACCACAAAAAAACACAATCGGTGCAAGACCCTGGGGAAGATATGTATGCATTTTGGGTGAGTGTGTGTTTGCGTGTGACTACTTGTGCAGTGAGAGTGACTGTGTGTGTGTGTAGCGGAGAGGGATGGAGATTAAGACCATAAAGTTTCAGCCGTCTAAACATCTGAAGATAAGTTAAATGTATTTTTGTTCAGTTTTTTTTCTCCTCCTTTATTTCAGTCAGTAGATTGGACATTGGGAGATAAGGACCTAGACTCTTCTCCACAGAGGCCCATCCTAGGCCTCAGCAAAAGCTTATATCCTTCACTAGTGTTGAGCGGGAGGGAATACAGTTGAACCATCACTGCCTGGTCCCTTTGTTATTTGCCTCTTTCGCACAGGGACCAAACGTAGTTTGTACCGGGTAGGTCCTGCATTGTAGAACCGTTTTTGACAGGGCACCGAGCGTAACAAGCGGTTTAAACTTAACTTCATTACGATTAGTTACACGTTCTCATTCATTAGAAGGAAAAAAAAGAAACTGAAAACGAACATGGAACTTTTTTTGTCTTAAAAGTGGCACGCAAGAAACCACATTTCCGTATGCCATAATGTAACAGTGAATGTCCACAATGCTGCTGTTTCAACTCAAAGATGAATATATTTCTGTGTTCCTTTTTTTCTGTGCATTACACGTGCAACTCTCAGTAGTAAAGGAAACATGCATAAAACAGCAAAAGTCATGTCTACCAACGTACAAGGCTTCCGAGGTGAACAATAAAATCTAGTAGAGATAAAACATAAAACGAAACGCAAAAAAAACAAAAAACATTAATGAACCACAGACCACCTCAAACCAGAAATACCTCAGATTTTTCTACGTGTATGAGTTCTGTTATATATTTTGTTAGTTGTGTTGACTTGTGTTAAGTATATTTTAATGTGACTTTTTTTGGCTTATATGATTAGGGAGTTTTGGAAAAATAGTGCTACCGCAACATGTTGTATAAATGAAAGAAAATAGTGTAAATATCTGTATACAGTTGTAGTATTCTACCAATATATGACACCTAGGCATTATTCATGATTTGTGCTGGCTCCCCCCCTCTCCGTTACCTAAAGGGACATTGAACCTTGTATTTGATTTTCCTCCCAGAAAAACAAATCTCCACCCACCACCACCACCGTGTCTCACCTGTAATATTTTTGCATACCCCAGGATATACCTTGGGTTTGTCATTGCTTTTAAAATGTATTTTAATGACTTATCCCATTCCTCTATAAAAAAAGAGAGCATTTATACAGAAAAGACAAATTGAGAACTAAGAGATACCATTGAATTTCCTTATACAAAGCAACGCATCTCCAAATTAGTTTCTCGATTTATAGCGTTCTAACTTTTTAAAGCATAGTCATATTTTTATGAAATTGTTCTCAATTGATGATTGATTTGATAGCGCCTTTGGGGGGGGGGGGGGGTAGTAGTGTCCCTGGATTCTCATCCCTTCATCTCCTTTCCTCACACATTGACTGACGAGACACCACGGCGGCGGCTTCAGCACCGTAGCACTACATCCTACAGACGAGAGCTTTAAGTTGTATTCACGGTGTCATACGTTCTTTTAAGGTTCTACATCATTTACCAGTGTTCCGCATGTGTGTAAGTGGAACCATGTGCGCAGAGTCTTTCGGGGTGTTTTAGGGATACCCATGGAGAAGTGAGAGCATTGAGACACTCATGACTTCAATCTCTTGTCATCATGAACCCCAGTGATTGATGTGGGCCTGCAGATCGCTGTGATCCAGCTGCTTTGAGTAGGAAAACCACAGCTAGCTTTATTTGAGCTTTTGGGCTTAGGAAACTTGAACATGTGTTTAGGTCTGTTAAGAGACTACTTTTCAAGGAGCCCCACTTTCTCTGTAATATTTGCCAAGAGGGTAAGAAAATAATTTCTCATTCTGCCAAGGTAGAGCATGCTTGTTTAGCACTTTTTAGTTTCTCTGGATTGACTCCCCACCATTTTATCATTAACCAGAATGGAGGTATTCTTGCTTTGATTTCAATGGCCTGTTAGCAAATCGGGGTTATATTTGTGTCAAATTATCAGGTTAGTATTTGATGTCTATCTTTTCAGGATGCTTATTGTAACACTATGGTTTCCAGTATTTCTGCTATAAATGTAATGGGATCAAGAAATCAAGAAATTACAAGTTTGGATATAAATGTAGCAAGCAATATCTACAGCAATAGTCCTACATATTGTTTCTGGTATGACAGAATAACCTCATAGGTACTGCGATAGGCCCTTGAGCTAGCGACCAACCAAAACATCTTGTTCAAGATGCGCTTTGTTGTCAAGAGGAAGGTTGGTGGGTTTGCTGATCACCAAGTCATGGTCATAATGCTTGTTGAGTTATGATAGGTTTACCTTCAGTTATAGACCTTTGACCATGAAAAACATGTAGCCAAATCCTTGCACCTAAGTCTGAAAGAAGGGGAACCAAAGTCTTTCTTTTTTTCTATATTTGAGAGAATTGTAATGTGTCCCCACTCTCACTTTCTGTTTGTGGAACAGCGGAGACAAAATCCTTCTGTCCTATGATCCTTTGACTTTGATGATTTGAGACGCTAGACAAAATAATCTGACATTTTTTTCCTTGCTTTGACATTTTTGCCACCTTTTCCAGAGCGAAGTGGATTAATTTGATGGGGAGGGAGTGTCAGTGCAGGGAGTAAGGTCTACAAAAGTGAATTGTTAGACTTCCAAATTAAAAGCTCTAAAGTTTCTTTCCAAATAGCATTACACTCAGCATTACATTTGTCGTGCGGTCTTAAGGGTTTAATTATTTCAGTTTTGGGGGGGTCACTGTTATGATGAATTATGCAATACAAATTGGTGGTTTTAAAGTTTTAGCCACAATGGGAAAGGCAAGTATTACTCTGGTCTTTCATCATTGTCTGGGTTTTTACTCTGGTGCCATTTGAATGATTCTACCGTCACTCTAGTTTAGTCTTATCTGAGAGCAGAGGGATGGGAGCTGGACTTAACACATCTTTCCAAATGAATATTTTAGCTTTAGTACATTGGACATAGGGTGAAATCCGTGATCTATTATTACCAATACTCAAATTTGGGTTCATGATGACAAAGCTGAAGTCTTGGAATACAAACAGCATGTAATATCAGTAACAATGCTATTGCTGGAGCTTTGGACTAAAATCCTGAGGTGTTCTGATGTTGTGCCTTTTATTTTCCTCATCGTCGTTGCTGAAGCCACTGCTGCGGCGCCCCTCTTTGTTTGTTTGTTTGTTATTAGTACCTGACAAAAAAATGCTATATATATTAATCTAGATATTTTAATATATATATATTAATATATATTAATCTAGATATTTTAATATATATATTAATCTATATATACATTTTAATATAGATATTAAAATATATATATTATATATATATATAGATTAATCTAAATATATATTAAATATATAAATATATATTAATCTAAATATAGATTAATATATATATAGATTAATCTAAATATATAGATTTATATATATATATATATATTATATCTATATATATAGATTAATCTAAATATATCTTAAGTGACCAGCTGTAATTCTGGATGCAGTCTTAGATCCAGGTTGTTCAGGAACCAATTACCTCAGACCTCACGTGAAACAGTGTTGCTAGCTGGATAGTCGTCTACTACAGAAAAATGATGTACACTTTCGTCATACCAACAGGAAACCTCGTTTGTACTGGTGTAACATGTATGATCCACCCCTTGACAATGTGAAAATCCTCTTCCTTTCCGAGCTTCTCGCCTCTAGTTTTCAACAGCTAAGAAATGGTATTGTATGGAAAACCATGTTCAAGTGCTTCCTCTGCTACTTTCCCAGCTGAAATTGTTAGTGTACACTGGTTTGACAGCTCACTCTGTCATCTGACAGAACTGAAGAAAAAAAAACATTTAAATTAGCTGAGATTTCATTATAGTCCTGTCTACCTCACTAAAAAAGCCCCAACAACACTAATTACCATTGTACCCTTAGATTGGTCATCAATCCCTCTTATACGTCTACTTCTTTACCCAACTCTCTGAGCATCTTTTAGTGTTATTACATTACTTATTTACTGTGCATGGACAGTCACTCAGGCCATGTGAACATTACCTCGTTTTCCAAGAGATCAGTGTTCAGGTCCTGTGTCAAACATCAGCAGCGAGCTGTGAGCCCGGGCAATCGACTTACCCTCCTTAAGTATTAAGATCTTCCCCAGCAGGGGAGAACTATTGATTCTAAATGCCAATGACTAAACGCTAAGAACGTCCAATATCTTTGTAGCCTCTGGGTTAGTAGAGCTTGCTGCTTTAAAAAGCCACTTCCATACAGTGCCAGTTTCTTTCGCTCCTTTAAAACCAGGTGGAATTTGCTGTTGGTAAACAATGTCAACATGGAATGTTTTTTGTTCCTCATAAGAGCTCATCAGTGGCTCTTTGCACATGGAAGTGTTCAAACAAATCCGAAAAACTATTCCACTGCAAAGAACTGATTCACAATGTCTTTCTTCCAAGACCCACCAAAACAAGGGTGCAGGATTTGGCAAACGGGTCAAGGGGGGTTTCTTGTTTTGTCAAGGGGTCTTATTTAAAAGTGATGTTTCTATACCAGGATACGTGAAATGTAAATGTTGTAGGTTATGTTTCACTATTGTAGCTAAATTGTAGAACAGAGATGGCTTGTACTACTGATTTTAACATAAATATACTCAAATAAATCTGTATAAGATAAAATGTATACGGAGAGTTGATTGTTGCTGTAAACCCTCTTTTGGATTGAAGAATATGTTTCAAAGTTTTATGTATATGAAATGCCCTGGAAAAACCCAACATCCATTGTATTGCCGTAATGACATGAGGACTTTTTGAACGATCAGTGTAACATAGTTCTTTAATTTGCAGTGGATCATTGTTCCTTTTTACTGTGGTAATTTTAGAACTCATTATCCAAGTAGATTTGCCTAGTTGTTGGGGTGTGGCTGTTTCTACTCTGCACTTGGTGCCAGAATAAACCAGTATGAATGTAGTATTTGCCCAGTGTGAAACAACTACACCCTGACTGTTAGAGAAAAAATACTAGAATGGATTATTTCAATTGTATCTTTTTGTATATGAAAGTAAACAATAAAATACTGTTAAAGCATTTGATTGCAGCATGTTCCTACTTTATTGTGTATGTGTTGCCCATTTAGAATGACCGTTCATCAGAATTGTGTTTAAGTTTTCTAATTTGCTAGGATGTTAATCATCACACCATAATAGAAAGATAAATTATATCCATCACAAGTTTTTGTGATAATGTTGTGTGTGTTCTGTGTAGCCACAGTGGCCTTGAAGGGAGCTGACAATGTTTATTCTCTGGAATTCGAAAATGCTCTACATGCAGTGAACTACCATGCAGGAGTGGGCTAAATGCCTCAACTATTGATAATTACACAAGATTACTGCACAGTCTAGCATATATGCAAATTAAATATGAACTCTCCAAGGCTGTTCTATGGGATGTCCTAAAGGGACTTATATTAAAGCACAGCAGCAATTTAGTGATTTCAATGACTATTCTCAATTTGTTCTTGCTTGAGGTAGTGTAGCCTGTTCAAGTGCTTTGTGCTAACCGTGTCCCCTGGCTCAGTTGCTACCACATAAATATAACATGTTATTGTGTCATGATACACTTAATCTATACATCATTTTTGCAAATCAATGAAAGATGTCCTTTATTTTTTTATTTTCACTTTGAATTTAGGCTCTCCATACAAACACACCCTGTGGTTTGGTTATGTGATAGGCTAAATCTATTGATCGGTGATGAAAAGGGCATTCTTTAGTGCTTCATTGTAGTTTCAATTAAATGCAAAACGTGTTGATAGAAATTCAATAAACTTTAATCCAGAAATCCAAGACCAGTAAATTCCTTTGATGCCACTCTGTTTATACCCCTGCCACCAGAAAGCAATGTTTATATTTCTAGTACTTCCTTCACCAAGCTTGCGTTGTTGTTGTTGTTGTTGACCACATGTGTTTCAAGTTCAACAGTTTCAAAGAAAGCTCATTGGAAAATGAAACCAACCGGCACCTTGATTAGCGTCATGGCAGCAACATTAAGACTTCCTGTTTTCCTATTTTGCCTTAAGTGTTAGATACGAAATGAATTTTGCAGCTTTGTAACATTTTAATATTATGCACTACCCCAAATTATAACTATGAGCTGAAATAAAAAATCCCCAAAATCTTCCATACACACAAAAATATTATTTCTCAAATGTGTGCACCACATTTTAGTTTACATCCCTGTTAGTGAGCATTTTTCCTTTGCCAAGATTATCCATCCACCTGACAGGTGTGGCATATCAAGAAGCTGATTAAACATGATCATTACACAGGTGTACCTTGTGCTGGGGACAAAAGGCCACTTTAAAATGTGTGGTTTTGTCACACAAAACAATGCAACAGATGTCTCAAGTTTTGAGGGAGCCTGCAATTGGCATGCTGACTGCAGGAATGTCCACGAGCTGTTACCGGTAAATGTAATGTTCATTTATCTACCATAAGCCGCCTCCAACGTTGTTTTAGAGAATTTGGCAGTGCAGCCTGACAACTGCAGACCGCGTGGAACCACGCCAGCTCCGGCTTCTTCACCTGCGGGATCATCTGGGGTGGGTATTTCTGTCTAATAAAGGCCTTTTGTAGTGAAAAATTCATTCTGATTGGCTGGGCCTGGCTCCCCAGTGGGTGGGCCTTGATGCCAAGTGGGTGGGCCTGTACCCCTGCCCACTCATGTGAAATCCATAGATTAGGGCCAAATGAATTTATTTCAATTGACTGATTTCCTTATATAAACTGTAACTCAGTAAAATCTTTGAAATTGTTACATGTTGTGTTTTTGTTCTATATATAAACTAATACGTAATTTATAGGCCTATAGTGTATTGCATTGGGACCAATGGAGTGGGTGGAGTAGAAAGTGTTGTTGGGCATATAGACCTGTTGAGGTCTATTTCAGCAAAACAAGCACTCGTTACAGAACATTTTAGAACGTTTGCAGCGCGCTGGTTTTCAAAGCATTAATTACTCTGTTATTTCGAGATGAGCTAAAGCTGCAACAAGAGGGGAGAAATTGTCAACAATGCTGACCATATAAAAAAAAATTATTTGGACATTTCTGAATTTATATTTGGCTGTAAAGGTAAATATGAGGGACAAGAAGCAGCTAGCCACAATGACGTTCATTTTGAGAAGTCAGCTAACTTGTAAAATACCTAGGGTATCGCTGGCTAGCTACTGGCTAGTTCAATTTCTCTCACGATTATAACGCCAACATTTTAAGAAAAAGGGCATATTATTGACCTAAAAGGTTAGCCGTTGCTAGCGTATCCAGGGTCAGTGATACATAGATAAACCATGTACTGTCTATCTATGGGAACAACTGCAATCATATGGTGGATTGGAAATTATGCAGACAATTACATTGATGGAAGCCACAATCTATCTGCAATATTAAAGCTGATCCAACCCCCTGAAAAAAACATCTGCAATCATGTTCCTAACAACATTGCTAAAATGAATGAAATAAAATGTTACCTGTAATGGGGATCTCATGTAGTTTAATTGTCATCTCCTTCTTTTCCCACTGTACCTAAATTACAAGGGATGGATTCCCACTAAACAATTTTATTTGTCAGCACTTAAAAGGCCAAATCTGGTATATGGTTTGCCTCATATTCATTGTCGACTGGTATCATTTTAAATTGAGCATATAGCTCAACATGTAAACAATGTGTGAGGTTCGCTATTCTCTGCTTCAGATGACAGATGTCCATAAAGTCAATTATGCTATCATACTCTATCTAGGTTTATGGCTGCATTGGCAACGCATGCCATGTGAAAAGCTGAAAAATGTATTCACATAACGGATATACTGAGAGAGAGTGACAATCAAATAAAACAGATTGGAGATCTTCAAAGAATCAACACTTCATGACTTCAACATGTACAAATAAGATCATATGTAAAGATTAGACATCTTAGTCTAAACAACAATAGGTACTTGAGTAGTAACAAGTAGGCTATTATTACAAAAGCATAATTTAAGGTAAACAAAAAAAACTCCATACCAGCGGTGGCTAACCTTGCTCCACTGTTCCCTGATCTACTGGGTTATGTAGAGAAATGCTAATTCTTATGTAGGTGACCAAACTATTGTTGATAAAGGGCTACAACTCAGAGTTGAGCCTGTGGGGTCCCCTACAGGATAGCTCCCGCATTACACTAATGGCCAAAACCAGCGCACACACACATGATCTCCGTTGTAGCTGAACGTTGAATGCCCGAAGAGGATTCTACGATGACGGACAGACAACTGAGCCAATGGCGGAAGACTACAGACTACACCCCAGATGAACCAATCCAAAGATCCGATCTTCCAGAATCAACCTACATTCTTTCCTATATAATAGTGGTGTACTGATTGTAACGGTCTCTTCTTCGTCTGCGCTTCCGTACGAACCAGCGGGAGAGCCGTAATTACGCTGTTCTAGATATCTTCACTCTGAATAAACTGTAGCTTGTCATACAATTTACCACCTTGTCTGAATCGATCCTTGACCGACTCGTCCGTCTACATACCAAATTACTAACAGAAATGGTAGCAGAGTATAGTTTACTAACGATCCAGTCGAAGTGAGTTGATTTGGGTGTGGAGAAGGCGAGTTGGGGAAAGGACGATTCATTAAATAAATAAGAAAGACGGGTGAAGACTTTCGGGGGAGGGCAACAATTCTGCTCAACTCGGAAAACTGATTTCAAGGTGCACCATATAAAAATAAGGTAAGCAAAAGCCTGTTAAATCAAACTTTGCATATTGTCGAATAGTCTGTCCAAATTTTTATCAGTTTTTCCGAGTAAGTATGAATTCTTGTGTAAATTTATAATTTGCTGACGAGTCGAAATAACAGTGTATGTGAACATATGTAGTAACGAACCGGCGACGGCCGGTGTGATTTAAATCATTGATGAGATATCAGTCCGGTCAGCACAGTCTGCTAGCTTTCAATGATGAGTGATCACTGTTTTGTCTTTGTTAGTTCCGATAGGGGTCGGGAATAGAGATCAGTAGGGGATAGCTAATTACTATTCTTCAAATCTGGCACCGAGGGGGATAAATTGTAATTTTATCCTGTGGCCCGGTACGGCTCAGTCTGATAGAGATTCACCGATAGGGGTCGGACATGTGTGTTAGTTCCGATAGGGGTCGGGAATAGAGATCAGTAGGGGATAGCTAATTACTATTCTTCAAATCTGGCGCCGATGGGGATAAGTTGTAATTTTATCCTGTGGTCCGGTACGGCTCAGTCTGATAGAGATTCACCGATAGGGGTCGGACATGTGTAATAATTCTGATAGGGGTCAGCTCGATAGGGATCAGGAATAGAGATCAGTAGGGGATAGCTAATTACTATTCTTCAAATCTGGCGCCGATGGGGATAAGTTGTAATTTTATCCTGTGGTCCGGTACGGCTCAGTCTGATAGAAATTCACTGATAAGGATCGGCTTTCAGGGGTCAGAGATATAACGTGCTGTTTTGTCTTGTTTTGTCTATTTGTAACTGTTTATGTTATGTTATGTTAAAATGCAATGTGGTTGTAATTGTTTCCATTAAGATTGTTGGTGGTTAGATAGAGGGAGAGAGAGAGAATTATAATAAGGGATATTGGATAAATCCGAAACTTCTATATTGTACCTATGTTAATAGGTACATGTATAAATGTATAATCAGGAATGAAATGACTGATGTATAATTGAAATAATATCTGAATATAATATTTAAATATTGAGACTAAATAGTCGAATAGATCCCTTGGTTGTGCGCTCCACAAATGCTATACCAGCCCATGCGGTTTTTCTCAACCTGAATATACGAAGGAGAAGCTCTGAGATAAGGCAGAGCACGAGCAATAGTGTCTCTTCGAATACCTCGTGGGCATTAATCAACGTCGGGCGAAGTATATGCTAACTATATTCAGATAGAAGGAGAGAATTTCGATTAAAACTACGATTAAATTCCGATTGAATTAAATTAAATTACGTTTAAAGCAAATTCACAATGGCGAACCCCAATACTCCAAAGCTGAGGTTTAATGAGTTCCTAGAACAAAAAATTGAATATAGATCAGGGGGAAAGGAACGATGGACGCCTATAAAGAAAGTTTGGGAGGGATTGAAGTTAAGATGGACACAAGCAGGTTATCTAGGGGGGTGGCCGCCAACAGGGGCCCAGCTGAAAACAATGGAACGTGAGTTGAGAGGGACGTAGCAGGAGGCCAGAGACAAGGAAGTTGAAAGAAATAAAAGCCATGTATTTAAGAACCAAGGGACCAAACAGAGAATGAACAGAAGGCGGGGCCATTGCGTCTCCCACTGGTCTGCTTACTGGCGTAAATGAAGATTTGCAAGAATCAAATCCTGTGCATGAAACACGCTTGATATTCAGTCGGGGACTAATATCGATATGAATGAGGTCGGGGACAAAGCGAGTGTGGTACATGAGGTGTTTCAGATGGAGCTGGAACCGGTGAGAATGTTGAAAAAGTCGCAGGCTTGCTGATGAGAGTTATATCGTAGAATATTGAGGGGGGTGCATGACTGTTGGAAAGAGTGTTAAACTCTAT
Organism: Oncorhynchus kisutch; assembly: GCF_002021735.2. Taxonomy (NCBI): domain Eukaryota; kingdom Metazoa; phylum Chordata; class Actinopteri; order Salmoniformes; family Salmonidae; genus Oncorhynchus; species Oncorhynchus kisutch. The sequence goes on from NC_034184.2 coordinate 70,488,475, forward strand.
TAACGCAAATTTCTTTTTGCGGATTTATATTGAGGTTTGAACTATACTAATGTTGTAGAATTACATAATCAACATCTGAACATACTTACGTTAAACATGAATTGAGCCACTGAGTAATAGATAAGCTGTACACTAGGTACGGGGCGAAGGGTGTGGTCGATGTAAGACTGGAGTGGTGTTCTAACCAAATTATTTAGTTATTTTAATTCATTTACACAAGTACTTCCCGGGTATTGATTTTGGTTTGATTGTTCAGATAACATCATTGAAATTAAACAGGAGGTCAAGGTATACTAACATTAGAATCTGTTTTCATTATGGAGAACTATGAAAGGCCCGCAGAGTGGATTGCAGGCTGAGGTTTTTATGTTAAAGGGACAGTGCACATTTATCACAGTTGTGTGTGTCTGTCTAATGGCTGGGTATTTAAGAAGTATTTTTGGGAGAAAATTTGCAGAAACACGAATAAGACATGAAACATCGAGACAAATTATTTGAGTTTGAGGGGATTATCATAATTATTAGGTTTTGTTTTTGTAGTAAATGTTTGGGTTAAGGGGATTTCCATGTTCCCAGAGACATGATATTTTAAAGAGGCACGCTCACATATGGAACCTTTATGAGTTTTTTATTTTATGAGTTTTAATTACACAAGTGATTTTTATTTTATTTTAAGGATAAAGGGTTCTTTAATATGTCTATGGTATGGAACACGAATGTGGGGGGATGGTGTAACCCGTGACCGGATTTCATGGCTCCCTCGGGTGGTCTGATCAGCCACAAGGGGGTGCCATTTGAATAATACATTTGTGGTCATGGGTAATACTGTTTTATAAATTTTTTTTTTTTTTTTTTTTTTTAATTTAATTTTTTAAGGTAACTTAATTATAGTGGAGTTTACTTAACCTATATAAAGACTTTAGTAATTGCCACCATAGACATGTTTTTCAAAAAATAAAAATCCATGAGTTTAGATAAAGCCAAACAGTGAGACATTTAGTTAAAATGTGGAAACATGGGAAAAGGCAGACAGATGAGCCCTCCCCCGCACTGCAGAGACCTTGACGGTTGGAGAGGAGAAGTTTTAGAAGGGAGCCAGGACGAGCAAAGATAACGGAGTGTGTAGATAACAGTCACTGAGTGGAGACAAAAGGGAGAATTGGACATGTGGGAAATTTAAAGGGGCGCTCCTACATGATAATGTCAGAACAGACGGATAATATACTAATCTTACCTAAGTCATTATTTAGAGCAGGTAAAGTTGTTACCTGGGCAAAGCTAGGTATCAAAAGGGGGATAGGTAAATTGTGGTCTAGGATAGGATGGGGCCTATTGGATAAGAAACTAATATTTTTTTAAATGTAGTTAACAAATGGGCATAGAAGTTAAAGATAGAATCAGATCAAACATGAGAAACTGTTTGTTAACCAAGCCTGTATGTCCAGCATTTTATGCATTATAGGTGAACTGCAGGTGAAGTCACTCAATCCAGTCCCAGAGGCTTGTTGGGGGGACCATACCAAGGTCTCCTGGTGGCAGCTAGCTGAAAGAGCTACCCGGATTCATATCGCACGGTGGGAGGGTAAGACACACTGACACTATCGAACAATAAACAGTGTTCGAGAGGAGAACTGGAATTAACAGAATTCCGGGGGCCATCTCTCGAATGAAGAAAATCCTCCCTGTCCTGTCACCCCTGTTTTTGTTCATAGAAGTGAAGATGTGTCTGGCTCTTGCTAAGTGATGTGTTCTCGGGGAAAGGGTGGGGCTTCACATGGAAGCTGTTTGTCTGAGCGGTCTTATCGTGGGTGACATCCCAAATAACACAGCTCCGGACGAATCAGTGCCCGAAGCCTCAGCTGGTTTGACCACCCTGGCTCACGGGTTGACAGAAATCTGGGGTGGATACTTCTCTGATTAATTGGGTTTTGATAGTATGTTTAGAAAATGGGGAAAATATTATGATCACTGTACTATGGGCTACATTCACCTGTGTGACTGTTTTAGTTTTATGGGGCTGCTGTCTATGAGGCCTTATTTCCAGGACTCTGGAGAAATCGATGGAAATAGATGGTGATGTACCAGCGGATTCCAGGTTCTGACCCGTGGAATGCTGAATGTATGTCTACAGAACAAGTGGACGAAAATTATAAATGAAATTATATTAAATTAGGAGGGTGTCCGTATGGGGATTACAGGATAACCGACTTGGGACAGTTCTGGGATTGGAAGAGAGGGTATCCTTATAGCATAGGGGATCCCACAAAGGTGGATAGGTTTTTCATGATATGGGAAAACCTGGGAGCACTGTTGAACTTTGTAAAGGTGATGAAATCTTGCTAACCATCAAAACTATTAAGCTCTCTGATGCAGGCACTTACACCCTCGGACTACAAAGGACCGGGACAGACACGATGGGTGTGTTTTCTATTAAGGTGCTGCCAAAACCAGAGGTCCCAGATGAACCAGGGCCAGACACACTCCTCTACCACCCCTGGACCGAACCTGCCACCACTGTATTAAAAAATCCCATTCAGGTAATTAATGTTAGACTATTCAGCTATTGATCAATTAGGCACTGAGACTGGTGTTATTGGTAGGGACAATTTGTGGCTTTCTTATGAGGTACAGTTAAGACCCTGAAAAGAAAGGACTACATGAGTTACATGAAACATTGGTCATGATGGACCTGTTCTGGCTACACACCCATTTGCTATAGGAGAAGGAGAGGGGTGGTTGTGTATTCTGAGAGGTTTATACCTGGCTAAGGCCAATTCAACTCTCTGTTCCTCTTTGAGCCTTGTGTTTCCTACAGTACCTCCTCATCGGGCCCCTTGGGGTGTTGAGGCATATGGGGGCAATTAAAGTTGCATCACGGGTACAGGTAATGGCATTGATTATGGGAGATTGCCTGAAGCTGATTGCAGTAGTAACATAACCATTAATTCCACTTGGCCAGTTACAGGCCTAAACCAAACTAGTGGTCTGGCTGATGTGTGGTGGATCTGTGGACCCAAAAGAGTGCTGAGACTCATTCTTAGAGGAGACTGGCAAGGTACGTGTGCTCTGACCAGTTTGATAATTCCACTGACCATTGTTGATGTTACTGCTGAACAGTTGTTGGGTTCTGTATCCAGGGGACCTGAAAACATTACATCCCATGGGAGACATAGAAGTAGTGCTCCATGGACAGAGGATGTAGTTGACATACACACTAACCTGTTGGGAGTGCCGGTGGGGGTTCCTCATGAGCTTCAGGCCTTGGGCAGGAATGATGGATTATAGGTCCAGCCATGGTGGATGCAAGACAGACTGCATGGATTCATTACATCTACTATGATCAACAGCGTTTTGTTAATTACCCCCGTGATGCACTCACTGGTATGTCTGAACAGTTTGAGGCCACATCTAGGGTTGCCAGACAGAATAGACTTGCTTGGGATATGCTTCTTGCCAGTCAGGGGGGCGTATGCAAGATGTTCGGTGAACAATGTTGCACGTATATTCCTAATAACACCAGTCCAGATGGTAGTATATCTAAGGCCCTTAGTGGGCTTGATGCACTATCTGCTGAGATGAGGACCATGGCGGGGGTGGAGGAGTCTGGCCTGTTCTCTTGAGTGGGAGCCTGGTTTTGGTAAGTAAACTAGAATGGTGGTTACTGGATTTCTGACCCTAATTTTTGTTATTTGACGTGTTGTGCTGCTTGCATCATACCGTGTTTCAAGAAGTCTGTTACAGATGTGGTGAAGGCTTCAGGCATGATGATGCCTTTGCTTGATGCTCCAGTTGGAGATGCTGATACTGAAGCATGCTTTCAGGGGAGGATGAGACTGACTGAGGATGACCCATGGTATGCTGTGGGCGAGGTAGTAGAATAAATCTTACACCACCACAGTTCCTTGTTATACATCTTTATGATGGGTTTTCTTTCCAGTATGTTTGTTCTCCCTGTTGTGAAGGTTTTGAGTCCCTGGGTGGCATGAAGCCCAACTGGTGCAGGATAGGAGTAGCTGAGAGGACCAGATGGTTTATAATAATGCTTTGCTTTGCTTTACTCTGTTTTCCATGACCAAAGTTTTATCCGGTATCTTACATGTCAATAAACAATAAAGTGTTATCCTGTTTTTGCTAAGTGACACCCTTGTGGGTGTCAAAAGGGGGACTTAAATTTCACACAATTTTTTTTTAAATGTGCTGTTTTTGAATGAGCTGTTCTCTTTTGACATGAAGGTATTTTAAACTCTGTGACTGTTGTATGATTCATTGCTGAATTTTTGTTCACACCCTGGGGGGTGTGAAAAAGAGGGATTATTGGTTCCTGTGTTTTACATTATAGCCATTACCATATATATGATTGAATATTATCTGCTGTTGGCTTGTGTTGATGTATGCAAGTGTTATGCAACATAGCTGACTTGAAACATTGTTAAAAGTGTCAGGGCCAGGGGACTTTCTCATGCTGGAAAAATACAGAAGGGAGGGCACATTCAGAGCGTGGGGTTGCGAGAACAAGCGTTTTTTTTTTTTGTTGTTGTTAGATAACAGGAGCCAGGTGCGTGATAACGGTATGGAGCATGAGAGCCTGGCTGCAACTTCTCTTATGACATTCCAGAATCGCATTGCAGTAGATATGCTACTGGCGGAGAAAGGTGGAGCTTGTACTATGTTTGGTGAACAGTGTTGCACTTTCATCCCTAGTAACACAGCCTCCGATGGTAGCTTGACCATGGCCCTAGAAGGTTTGAGGACGCTTAATGGTAAAATGAAATCTCATTCTGGGATGGATACCTCTATGTGGGGACTCCTGGATGAGTGCGTTTGGTAAATATAAAACCCTGGTGTCGTCCATTTTGGTATCCATTTCGGTGTTCGCTGCCATTTTAGTTCTCTGTGGATGCTGTTGCATTCCATGCATCCGTTCCCTTGCCACTAGGGTTATCTCTAGAGCCATTGACCCTTCCTCCCCTTCCCAGATGTTTCCTCTGCTGGATAAAGACCTACTTGAATTCGAGGATGAGGAGGAGAGTGTCTATTAGATTTACATTATATCTGCTGTTGCCTTATGGGGATGTATGTATGTGTTATGCAAGTGGATCATTCCGCCTGACTTGCCTAGTTTAAGTCACATCTCTTTGGAGATGTGAAGAGAGGGAATCACAACTTTTTCCTGCGGGAAAAAAGTTGGCTTATGTAGACAAGCATTTACTTTTATTTTGAGCTGTTGTTCTCCGCTCTGTTAAATGAGGGTTGTAAGTTCCTAGGTGGCTGGTAGCCAACTTAGTACATAGTGGGATTGAATGGAGAACATGATGTAATACATATATCTATTTCTGTTTAAAACTGTGCCTTATTTCATAGTCCCCTTGGGAGAAGTTTCTCTTTGTGTCTGGATCCAGTTAGGTTGTGTCACGTCTCTGGTGAGACGTGAAGAGAGGGTTTTGTAGAGAAATGCTAATTCTTATGTAGGTGACCAAACTATTGTTGATAAAGGGCTACAACTCAGAGTTGAGCCTGTGGGGTCCCCTACAGGATAGCTCCCGCATTACACTAATGGCCAAAACCAGCGCACACACACATGATCTCCGTTGTAGCTGAACGTTGAATGCCCGAAGAGGATTCTACGATGACGGACAGACAACTGAGCCAATGGCGGAAGACTACAGACTACACCCCAGATGAACCAATCCAAAGATCCGATCTTCCAGAATCAACCTACATTCTTTCCTATATAATAGTGGTGTACTGATTGTAACGGTCTCTTCTTCGTCTGCGCTTCCGTACGAACCAGCGGGAGAGCCGTAATTACGCTGTTCTAGATATCTTCACTCTGAATAAACTGTAGCTTGTCATACAATTTACCACCTTGTCTGAATCGATCCTTGACCGACTCGTCCGTCTACATACCAAATTACTAACAGTTAGCGGATGTATATTCTAGCCTAGAAATAGCCCGCTTGATTATCAGGTGTATTATTGCTGGGCTGAAAGAAAACCCTGCATATCCAGCAGACCTCCAGCAGGATGTTTATACAAGTTTATACAATATGTTTATACATTTTGTGTGATGTTTAACTGTATTTATGTATACAATATTTGCTAACATAGGTAGGCCTACACATGGCATATAGGATATACCCTTAATCTCTTAGGACATTCATTGGGACTTCTCTCTTCATCGCAATCAGGCTTTACATATCTGAGGACATAGACTTTACATAGACTGGAACTGGAGAATATTGTCATGTCCTCCAACGTAATTACCTCACCCTATCCAGTAGTCTACTGTACACTCCCTTTTACTGACAGCTGGAGCTGCAATTTCACCCTGTCCCATGGCTGTTATCTACAAATGCATTTGGAGTCTGTATTTTTAATTTACAAGGATTACATCAAGATAGCTAGCTAATAAGAAGTTAGTTAGCTGATGACACTTAATTCACGTAGCAAATTTTACAGCTACCAGCTCAGTTGAGTTAGCCTATAACGTGGCCTACTGTAGCAGCTAGCTAATAATATATTTTTTTTTACTTAAAAAATGTATTCTCCCACTGCCTGTTTTTTGTGTCCTTACAAAAACAAAATAATGTTCAACCGTCACAATATTTTTGGCGGTAGCAAAGCGCAGCCATGTTGACAAATGGAATGGGGGGGACAGGTGTGTTTTGTCACCAGAGCGGTTTAGAACGTGCGCGTGCTGCTCTCTCCTCTCGCTCACGTGACTTAGCCAATAGCTCTACTGCTCTCTCAACACACACACACACACACACACCGCTCCAGCCCTCCCCACCACTCACTCACTCACTCACTCAGCAACAGCCTGGCAGTCAGCAGCAGGTCGCAGTGAAATATATATATGTTTAAGAGAAATTCCATTGCGGCTCCGGTGCAACTTAGAAATGGGCACGCAAAAAGCAACCTGCCACAACAACAAAAAAACATTCACAAGCGACATCGTTTTCAAAGTAGCCCATTTAACAGGAAAACCGCGGACATAGCAACACTGCCTGAATCTAGCAGAGGCAACAATTACAATGACGGAACAGTGACTAACATGACATACAGCACCCCCTTCTACGGGCGTGTAAGGGGAGGGTTCTTGAAATGTAACATCCAATCAAAATCTTGCCACTGGGAGCCAGCGGACCATTCAAACCGTTTTTGCTATAGAACGTTCTTCATACTTCCAAGGGAGATATGACAAAGACGTGATATGGGAGGTATGGCAAGACGAGACTACATTGGGACGAATGGAGTGGGTGGAGTAGAAAGTGTTGAGTGTTGCTGGGCACATAGACCTCAGTCCCCCATTAAATAACATATATAGATTCTACATTCTGTAGTGAGTAACCTCAACCCCACTTTTACTTCAGCATCTGGAGTAGTTTTCTAAGCCAATATGTAAGCCAATAATATAATAAGCCAATATGTACTGTATTGCATATACAGTGTATTTCATTGGGGCATTTATTTGACCCAAATAAAAGTGCAAATGTCACATAAATATAAACAAATATGGATCATTGTTCATGTTTAGACTAGTATTTTTCACATATCATGAACGTAGGAGACTTTTATTTTGAAAATGTTCGAAATTTCGTGACCCGGATGTACTTTTCTTTGTGTTTGCCCACGAGACGCTGGTGATAGCTTCTACCTAAAAACACAAAGCAACAAGACAAATTATTTCAAAGTATTTTATCAGTTGAATATTATAAAGATGGCAGGGAATGTTAAATTCTTTAGATTTGTCGGTGGTTATGTGTGCGGCGCCGCCGTCACCACTGGATCATGTGTTGCAGTGATGAAACTTTACAAGGATGAGGACACAGAGGACCAGAGAGAGCCCGAGAAAGGTTTGCTTTTAAATTAGTATTTAGCTAGCTAAGTTAAGTTAGCCGTCACCTGTAATGAAATTAGCCAGTATACACAGATGATACGTAATGATTACCTAATGAACAATTATCATAGCTGATACACAAGTACCCAAATGATTCATATTAAACTTAGCCAGTTCAGAAGCCAACCAAATGTGATAGAATTTTGCAATATTTGTTAGTTCTGCCTATGTAAATAACATCAATTATTTGTTACAGTTCCTCAGGCACAGCAGGAGATAGGGCGGTATGGCTTCCCCTTGACAGGAGCTGAGATACGATACTACGCCAACCACACATTGTCCTACAACCAAGCCATGAAAACACCAAGATGGGTCGCAGAGCACCTGTCACATGAGAAACTATTGGGTAATAATGTTGTAATGATGATCTAATAATGTAGTCATAATATCCCTATGAGCAAAAATGTATTGTGCTCACTGGGATAGTCATAGGCAGCTGTTATACAGACATTGTAGATATAGGCTAATTCTCTTCTTCTTGCTGCCGCAGGGAAAGCCGACAGAAAGCACTGTAAATTCAAGCCAGACCCCAGTATCCCAGAACCCTTCACTGCACACAATGCTGACTACCTGGGCAGTGGCTGGTCCAGGGGCCACATGGCCCCCGCAGGAGACAACAAGACCTCCGAGGTACCCAGCAACATCACACCTATCCAACATATTGGTGACATTTAGTGTCATAGATTGAGCTTGGAGTAATGTCTTGTCCTTAGTTGATGTGGTTTACACCAGTGGTTTGTTAAGACCTTTTCTCATTTTGATGGTATGTGAGGTGAACTGGTCTTACAGAATTCTCTCCTTTCTGTTCCTATTAACAGCAGTCAATGGCTGAAACCTTCTACCTATCCAACATTGTGCCCCAGAACTATGAAAACAATGCTGGATACTGGAACAGGTATATGGGAACCCCCAGTGATATTCATTGCATTTGTTCCACAAGTTAGGTGATACTACTTGGTCCTAGTACTGTATATAAATGGAATGACCTATGCTGAAATAAAACTCTCTCTTAATCTAAGCTATTGTACCTTGAAGCCAAACTTGACATATGATCAATGTAATGATCATTTTGAAGTCTGTGATCTGTGTGTTGCCCCAGTATAATATAGTGTTTTGTATTTCAGACTGGAGATGTACTGCAGGGACCTGGCCAAGCGCTTTGATGACGTGTGGGTCATATCGGGACCTCTGGTCCTTTCTGAAGAGGGGGCTGATGGGAAAAAGACAGTGTCCTACCAGGTAACTGAAGCTGTTAGGCGGACCACACTTTGCAGTCCAGGGTGCACAGCTCTAGGATCTCCCCAAATCCTAACCTCCTAACCATTAATGGGGAAGTGCGACTAGGGGCAACTGTACAGTGTCCACTCAATGTCAGTGGTTTGTCTGAGAGCTCCAAAAAGAAATGCACTTGTAAAGTATTTAGACCCCTTGACTTTTTCCACATTTTGTTACGTTAAAGTCTTATTCTAAAATTGATTAAAAAGAAAACATCCTCATCGATCTACACACAATACACCATAATGACAAATCAAAAACAGTTTTTTTTAAAAGATATGTTTGCAAATGTATAACAAAAAAAAATGGAAATATCACATTTCCATAAGTATTCAGACCCTTTGTTCAGTACTTTGTTGAAGCACCTTTGGCAACGATTACAGCCTCAAGTATTCTTGGGTATGACGCTACAAGCTTGTCACACCTATATTTATTTTTTATTTTACCTTTATTTTACTAGGCAAGTCAGTTAAGAACAAATTCTTATTTTCAATGACGGCCTAGGAACAGTGGGTTAACTGCCTGTTCAGGGGCAGAACGACACCTTGTCATCTCGGGGATTTGAACTTGCAACCTTCCGGTTACTAGTCCAACGCTCTAACCACTAGGCTACCCTGCTGCCCCAGGGGGCCTCTCCCATTCTTCTCTGTAGATCCTCTCAAGCTTTGTCAGGTTGGATGGGGAGCGTTGCTGCACAGCTATTTTCAGGTGTTGCCAGAGACGTTTTATCGGGTTCATGTCCGGGCTTTGGCTGGGCCACTCAAGGACATTCAGAGACTTGTCCACGAAGCCACTCCTGCGTTGTCTTGGCTGTGTGCATAGGGTCATTGTCCTGTTGGAAGGTGAACCTTCGCCTCAGTCTGACGTCCTGAGCGCTCTGGAGCAGGTTTTCATCAAGGATCTCTCTGTACTTTGCTCTGTTCATCTTTCCCTCAATCCAGACTAGTTTCCCAGTCCCTGCCGCTGAAAGACATCCCCACAGCATGATGCTGCCATCACCATGCTTCACAGTAGGGATGGAGCCAGGTTTCCTCCAGATGTGACGCTTGGCATTCAGGCCAAAGTGTTCAGTCTTGGTTTCATCAGACCAGAGAATCTTGTTTTTCATGGTCTGAGAGTGGGCTGTGATGTGGCTTTTACTGAGGAGTGGCTTCTGTCTGGCCACTCTACCATAAAAGCCTGATTGGTGGAGTGCTGCAGAACCTGTCCTTCTGGAAGGTTCTCCCATCTCCACAGAGGAACTCTGGAGCTTTATCAGAGTGACCATCGGGTTCTTGGTCACCTCCCTGACCAAGGCCCTTCTTCCCCAATTTCTCAGTTTGGCCGGGAGGCCAGCTCTAGGAAGAGTGACTTTATTATGCTTGGGCATCATCACTTAATTATACCATGACATTGTTGAATACTCGTTTCTAATTGGCTTGAAGGGCATTCTAGAATGTGCATTATTATGTAAGCAATAATGCACGGGGGGGTGTGGTATATGGCCAATAAACCACGGCTATGGGCTGTTCTTAGCACGACACAATGTGGGGTATATTGGCCATATACCTCAAACCCCCTAGGTGCCTTATTGCTATTATAAACCTGTTACCAACTTAATAAGAGCAGTAAAAATAAATGTTTTGTCATACCCGTGGTATACGGTCTGATATACCACGGCTGTCAGCCAATCAGAACCACCCAGTTTATAAATAAGGGATAATCAACGTGGAGCTATGCGTTCTCTGGAGAAAAAGTGTATGATATGGAAGGTGTATTCCACGACACGCTAGGGGAGTGGAACTAACCTTTCAAGGAGTTACATTATTTTCCAGAGAACACATAGTGCCCCAAGTTGATTATCTATTTTATACCATGGCTATAATTTAACACATTTGCAGCTAGAAATGTGTTCATTTGCAGGAATAAATGTGTTCAACATCTACTGAAATAATTAGCAAGTTCACTAGATAGCTACAGTAGTTGCCTTGGTAACCAAACAAACAGACTTACTAGTTTAGCTAACCAACCCATTAGTCCTTGCTCGCTATTATGAAAATAGATTTCAGCAATGCCAATAACTTCAATTTGACCTTTGCTTCCAAATGCAGCTCGTTGATTATCCCTTACGTATACAATGAGGGAGAAGGTAACATGATGGTTATTTCCTGGACATATCACAGTGCAGCCTCATGGCCACTAGATGTCACTGTTGCACAAAGAATCCCTCTTGTTGATGAAGCCCATCTTTTTTTCAAGTTTTTCCAACCCACAGAAAGCACACAAGTACTAAGTTGTTATTTATTCACTGAGACTTTTGTACACTGCCCATATTTTCATTAATAAAATATGCCAACACTCTCGTAATATTAGTCTTACTCAACATCAGACAACACTCGCTAGATTCTGACAGTGGCTGTTTAGTAGCTTTTCATGTAAAAAAAAAAAAGTGAATATCTGGATGCTGTCGGCTGGTTAGGTTAGTGTTTGTTTTCCTCTGCGTTAGTTAGGTTTGCATCGATGCTTTGCCCCCCTGTGGCTGTTCTATCAGAGAAAGTGTGCTATGAATGTTTCTTTGTCCTCCAGTGAGGCCCAGAGTGTAAACCCACAAGGACAGACGGTTGCCCTAGGGCAGGGATCATCAACTAGATTCAGCCGCAGGCAGATTTTTTCTTGAGTCGATGGTCAAGGGGCCAGAACATAATCGCAAGACGCCCAAACAGATATAGTATTTGACTAAAACATAATTTCAAACCTTGCTTACATTTGTATACGATCACATATCTCTATTATTCGTGGGAATACTTTGGAACAGTTGTTTTTACATCAAAATAACTTGGGAGCTGATTTGCTGGTGTTTTTACAGTCTTTTATGTCTACCAATAAAAAATGATAATAAATAAAATAACACTTTTTCGGGGGCCAAATAAAGTCACAGTGACAGGTGTATGGGTTCCCCGCCAGTTGGGGAACCTAGCCCTAGGGCTGTTACCTAGACACACAGATCATCTGCGACAGGGGCCGTGTTCCACCCATTGAAACCCCAAACCCACCTGGGGCCTGAGCTGCAGTGGTGGGGATTAAACACACACGACACACCCACAGTTTATTGTTTCCTTTTGCTACCTCTCCAGTTGCCATGGCAGTGCCCCCTGGGCATTGCCAGGCGGTCCTTGTTTTCCTGTGAGGGATTGAGAGGTTTAGAGGGCTCCGGGGATGCCCGCCTTAGGTTGGTAGTGCCAGCCTCTAACATCCGTGGTGGAGAGGCCTGGAGTGCAGTTTCTTTATCCCAGATGAACTCCCCTGGAGTGGGGTCTCCCTGTGGTTTATCAGGGGCCAACACACTGTCCCCCCATCAGCAGGAACAGGACTCCCACCTAGAGAGGAAGGAGAGAGAGAAAGAGAATGAGAGGAAGATAAAACAGAGAGAGGAAGGGATGGAGTGGAGAAGGAGAGCGTAGAGAAGAATGAAAGCTCTGTGTAGTAGGCCTACCTTTTGTCCTTATGGGAATATTATATATATACACTACCATTCAAAAGTTTGGCGTCACTTAGAAATGTCCTTGTTTTTGAAAGAAAAGCACATTTTTTTTGTCCATTATAACAATTAGAAATAAAAGCTTAAATAAATAATTCACTCTAGTATTATTCTGACATTTCACATTCTTAAAATAAAGTGTTGATCCTAACTGACCTAAGACAGGGATTTTTACTAGGATTAAATGTCAGGAATTGTGAAAAACTGAGTTTAGATTTATTTGACTAAGGTGTATGTAAACTTCCAACTTCAACTGTATATATATATATATATATATATATATATATATATATACACATGTAAACTCAGTTTACATTTAATCCTAGTAAAAATTCCCTGTCTTTTTAGGTCAGTTAGGATCACCATTTTATTTTAAGAATGTGACATGTCAGAATAATAATAGAGAGAATGATTTATTTCAGCTTTTATTTCTTTCATCACATTCCCAGTGGGTCAGAAGTTTACATACACTAAATTAGTATTTGGTAGCATTGCCTTTTAAATTGTTTAACTTGGGTTAAATGTTTCGGGTAGCCTTCCACAAGCTTCCAACAATAAGTTGGGTGAATGTTGGCCCATTCCTCCTGACAGAGCTGGTATAACTGAGTCAGGGTTGTAGGCCTCCTTGCTCGCACACACCTTTTCAGGTCTGCCCATACATTTTCTATAGGATTGAGGTCAGGGCTTTGTGATGGTCACTCTCATACCTTGACTTTGTTGTCCTTAGGCCATTTTGCCATAACTTTGGAAGTATGCTTGAGGTCATTTTCCATTTGGAAGACCCATTTGTGACCAAGCTTTAACTGACTGATGTCTTGAGATGTTGCTTCAATATAATTATTTTACATCATTTTCCTACCTCATGATGCCATCTATTTTGTGAAGTGCACCAGTCCCCCCACAACATGATGCTGCCACCCCCGTGCTTTACGGTTGGAATGGTGTTCTTCTGCTTGCAAGCTTCCCCCTTTTTCCTCCAAACATAATGATGTTATGTTTATGGCCAAACAGTTCTATTTTTGTTTCATCTGACCAGAGGACATTTCTCAAAAAAAGTACGATCTTTGACCCCATGTGCAGTTGCAAACCGTAGTCTGGCTTTTTTATTGAGGATTTGGAGCAGTGGCTTCTTCCTTACTGAGCGGCCTTTCAGGTTGTGTCGATATAGGACTCGTTTTACTGTGGATATAGATACTTTTGTACCTGTTTCCTCCAGCATCTTCACAAGGTCCTTTGCTGCTGTTCTGGGATTGATTTGCACTTTTCGCACCAAAGTACTTTCATCTCCAGAACGCGTCTCCTTCCTGAGCGGTATGGCGGCTGCGTGGTCCCATGGTGTTTATACTTGTGTACTATTGTTTGTACAGATGAACGTGGCACCTTCAGGCGTTTGGGAATTGCTCCCAAGGATGAACCAGATTTGTGGAGGTCCACAATTTTTTTCTGAGGTCTTGGCTGATTTCTTTACATTTTTCCATGATGTCAAGCAAAGAGGCGCTGAGTTTGAAGGTAGGCCTTGAAATACTTCCACAGGTACACCTCCAATTGACATTAATGATGTCAAATAGCCTATCAGAAGCTTCTAAAGCCATGACATAATTTTCTGGAATTTTCCAAGCTGTTTAAAGGCACAGTCAACTTGGTGTATGTAAACATCTGACCCACTGGAATTGTGATACAGTGAATTATAAATGAAATAATCTGTCTGTAAACAATTGTTGGAAAAATGACTTGTGTCATGCACAAAGTAAATGTCCTAACCGACTTGCTAAAACTATAGTTTGTTGACTCCAACCTAAGTGGATGTAAACTTCCGATTTCAACGGTGTGTATATATATAATTATTAGGAAATAGAAGACATACAAGACATACAAGACCACTGATAATCTCCCTCGATCTGGGGCTCCACGCAAGATCTCACCCCGTGGGGTCAAAAATCCCAGAACCACACGGGGGGACCTAGTGAATGACCTGCAGAGAGCTGGGACCAAAGTAACAAAGCCTACCATCAGTAACACACTACGCCGCCAGGGACTCAAATCCTGCAGTGCCAGACGTGTCCCCCTGCTTAAGCCAGTACATGTCCAGGCCTGTCTGAAGTTTGCTAGAGAGCATTTGGATGATCCAGAAGAAGATTGGGAGAATGTCATATGGTCAGATGAAATCAAAATATAACTTTTTGGTAAAAACTCAACTCGTCGTGTTTGGAGGACAAAGAATGCTGAGTGGCATACAAAGAACACCATACCTTCTGTGAAGCATGGGGGTGGAAACATCATGCTTTGGGGCTGTTTTTCTACAAAGGGACCAGGACGACTGATCCGTGTAAAGGAAAGAATGAATGGGGCCATGTATCGTGGGATTTTGAGTGAAAACCTCCTTCCATCAGCAAGGGCATTGAAGATGAAACGTGGCTGGGTCTTTCAGCATGACAATGATCCCAAACACACCGCCCGGGCAACGAAGGAGTGGCTTCGTAAGAAGCATTTCAAGGTCCTGGAGTGGCCTAGCCAGTCTCCAGATCTCAACCCCATAGAAAATCTTTGGAGGGAGTTGAAAGTCCGTGTTGCCCAGCAACAGCCCCAAAACATCACTGCTCTAGAGGAGATCTGCATGGAGGAATGGGCCAAAATACCAGCAACAGTGTGTGAAAACCTTGTGAAGACTTACAGAAAACGTTTGACCTCTGTCATTGCCAACAAAGGGAATATAACAAAGTATTGAGATAAACTTTTGTTATTGACCAAGTACTTATTGTCCACGATCATTTGCAAATAAATTAATAAAAAATCCTACAATGTGATTTTCTGGATTTCTTTCTACACATTTTGTCTGTCATAGTTGAAGTGTACCTATGATGAAAATTACAGGCCTCTCTCATCTTTTTAAGTGGGAGAACTTGCACAATTGGTGGCTGACTAAATACTTTTTTCCCCCATTGTGTGTATATATATATATATATATATATATATATATATATATATATATATATATATATATATATATATATATATATATAGTACCTGTCGAAAGTTTGGACACAGCTACTCATTCAAGTGTTTTTCTTTATTTGACTATTTTCTACATTGTAGAATAATAGTGAAGACATCAAAACTATGAAATAACACATATGGAATCATGTAGTAACGATTAAAGTGTTAAACAAATCTAAATATATTTTAGGTTCTTAAAGTAGCCACCCTTGATACTATGTCTAAGCCTATATATGTGTTTTATTTTCGGTACTTTCCTTCACACCCCCAATTTTATTTTATGACCTTATGAAGGGAAATGTGATCTTAGTGTATAGTCTGTACTCCCGTTTATTCGAGTAATGTAACCGATTGAGAGGTCTCCCTGATTTGTCAAGGCCTTAGTTGGAGCCCCGGGCACTGGGCAGCTGTGGTGAATGATTCTCCCTTTAACTGAATGGTTATTGCCCCTCTAACAAAGCAATGGCATTGTCCTATTTAGGTGCCGCTTGTGGATTTGACAGCTCTAATGCAGTTCCACCTCAGACACCATCAAAACAACAGCTACAGATATGCGGATGTCGGCTGAAGCGGATCTGCCTTGCTCCTGGATTATTTGATGAGGCTGCTTTAATCTAGAACAAACAACCTTTACCATAAATCAGCGTGGACCTCTCCTTGAGATCTCAGGGCGCTGAAGGCATAAGTCCATCTGTTCTTTACGAGGCCTCCATAAACTAACTCTGTCGTATCTCGGAACAGCCTAGCCCACAATCTATCGAGGCATGGGTAGACCAAAATATGCAAAATGCTAAAAAAATGTGTGTTTTAACATGATTTAACGTAATATGTTGTTATTTGTGCAGGTCATAGGCAAAGACGACGTGGCCGTCCCCACCCACCTCTTTAAAGTCATCCTCGTCGGGAAAGAACAATCGGCATCGGGCAATTTGACTAACAACCAATCGGTATCAGAAACCTTGGCCCTCGGGGCCTTTGTCGTACCCAACCAGCCAATCGGCTTCAAGCGCCCACTGACGGACTTCCAGGTGAGTCTATCGGAACTAGAGAAGATCTCGGGCCTGACCTTCTTTCCCAAAGTGGAGCGGACAACTCCGAGCCTCCCCAACTTGTGCGATAGGGATTCCTGCCAACTGATGGACTTTAAGGATTTCACCTTGTACCTCACGGCCAGGAAGGTGGGCAGTGCCCGCACCACGGTGAAGCTGGAGAAGAGCATGGCAGAGCTGAAAGAGCAAGGCATCGCCCCGGACGACTACGTACTCAAACTGTACCAGGAGAAGAAGAAGGAGCTGGAAAACAAAGAGCATAACCTGGCTCATCTTCCTTAGGGCACTAAGAGAAAACGTTTTGTAGCAGAAACAGAAAATGAGGGTTTCTAATTGGACAAGTCCACATAGTCCCTCCTGTTTTCATTGGTTTGGTGCCTAATGAACACAACCCTGGATGGAATGTCCATTATGGCTCTGTGAAACGAGCAGCTGGTCAAGTGGCTGTTTTGCTATGGGTTACATAGTTTGTTAGATTGTTTATTGAACAGATTTTTCTGTATATTTCTTTTTTCCCATTGGAAGGTGTATTTCCCATGCCAGAATTACAAAACGTTTTTTTTAAATGTGGATAGTTTTTTTTATTTACAAAAACAAAAATATATAAACGCAACATGCAACAATTTCAGCATTTTACTGAGTTACAGTTCATATAAGGAAATCAGTCAATTTAAATAAATGTATTGTCCCCCCGTCTAACTCAATCAGCTGATCAGGCTTTTATGGGTACTAATCGTTAATAGAGACCCAGGCGGAATCATGTGTTTCCGGTCGCCACTAATTGCATTGAGACATTTCAATTGGACCGCAGGAAAAGAAGGGCACATGTATCACCAGTGTAATGGATCAGTTTGTTACCGAGAAGCACTATGGGTCGCTTTGTTTGTATTACCTCATAGCTGACTTCAGGACATTACCACTCAACCACTGCCTTCTGCCAAATGGACCAGATAGATATCAGATATACAGTAGTATCACATCACTAAAGACTAGCCTAGACCCCATCACTCACCCATCATCCACCTTACACACACACACACACGCACACAAACACACACACAGGATCCTACTCAGCCAAAGAAAAATCAACCATAGCCTATTGGAACCAGCATGAGAAGTATTAGGCCTAATGCAGTGTAATTGACAAATGAGAACACATGAACACACACTCTGTCTACTGTACACACACTGTCTGGCAGACCAGAGCTGCATCTTAATATTACGAAGCAGTTTACTCTGCTTGTGTTCTCTCCTTGAAACTCTCATGCTTGATGCCTACCAGGAATTTGCTTGGATCTCTCCAGTCTTGTGAGATTACTAAAGGTGCGGCCTCTGTCGCAGCTTGCCGCGACTGGGAGACCGATGGGGCGGCGCACAATTGGCCCAGCGTCGTCCGGGTTAGTGGAGGGTCTGGCTGGCAGGGATGTCCTTGTCCCATTGCACACTAGTGACTCCTGTGGCGGACCGGGCGCAGTGCACACTGACACGGTCGTCCGGTGCACAGTGTTTCCTCCGACACCTTGGTGTGGCTGGCTTCCGGGTTAAGTGGGCATTGTGTCAAAAAGCAGTGCTGCTTGGTTGAGTTGTGTTTCGGAGGACGCATGGCTCTCGACCTTCGCCTCTCCCCAGTCCGTATGGGAGACTGTAACTACCAATTGGATACCATGAAATTGGGGAGATAAAGGGGTAGAAGTTAAAAAATAAAATAAAAAGATTACTAAAGGTGACTAAAAGGATACAGGGGATAGATAGGTGGCCATTTTCAACTATTGAGATGCTATATTTGTAATTAGTCTAGCTTAAATGATTTGATGCCACTTTAAAGTAGGTTGGGGCGACAGTAATCCAGTCTGAGCTCAGCTGGCACTGCTTTAGATTCCCACTGTGCCACTGTGTTTGTCAGGGATCACCAGCCAGGGAAGGTCAGTGGCAAGGGTGGCACTGGGAGCCATGTGATGATATATTATGTAGAAATACATAGTTACTTTTCCAATGTATGGCATGGTTTTATTAATAATCAACTGTACATTAAGATCAAGTTCTCCCAACAGCTAATAAATATGGAGAGCAGAGAAGTTCTCATTTGGTAGATGGGACCTTGTCCCATTTTAAAGCATATTTTCCTTTTAACTTTTTTTTATCACCTACATCCTCTTAACCTTACTAATAAGGCAGACGCCATAAAGGAAATTGAATGCAGCTGGATCAAATGTAATCACATTTTTTGTGTAATCCAGGTCATTACATTGTAAATTACATGAGAGAGTTCATAACTTCACATGGCCTTTGGGAGATATCATAATATTTTCAAAGGTGTTGGCTACAGGTGTTAAAAATGTGAATGGAATCTGAATAGGCTAGCAAGAGAAATACTTGATACACACAATAAAGGCAGATCCAAACCATATTGTGCTGCTCGGTTGCATGGTTACAAGAACTATGGCATGGAAAAGGGTATGTTTAATTCCAAGCTGGACTCAGGGGTAGATGTAACATAGCAAGTGTAACTCTTGTAACTCCCTCCATTTAGTATGAAATGTTACATTTCATATGGTATGTATAAATTTGTGGATGTCCATCACCCATTTTGTAGGATATGTTACTACAATTTGTTGTGGCTAACATTAGCTAGGTGGCTAACTTTAGCTAGGTTAGGGGTGAAGGTTAGGGTTAATGTTAGGGGAAGGGTTAGCTAACATGCTAAGTAGTTGCAAAAAAGTAGTAACTAGTTGCTAATTAGCTAAAGTTTTCTGTGATGTGATTCGAACCCGCAACCTTTGGGTTGCTAGACTTTTGCATTATACACCTCCCTGACCAACCTTCCTCCTTTTGGTTTTTGGCTTAAGTAACCTTCTGTCTTATGTAACCATACCAAACGTAACATATCATACTAATTTGAGTGTCACAGACTTACGTTTACTATTTTACGTCTAATATTTGAGGCCAGGCTGAATTCATGTAGGCCTGCTATTTGCACCACCCAAAAATGAAGCTTAAATATATTACTGCCCTGTTTGGAGGCATTGTTATTCATATTAGACCAGATTTTATAACCCACAGGGCTCTATCAAGCATTGCAGGTTACTTTTGCAAGTGTGCATTAAACATAAAATTAACTCTATTTTTCACAGTGCAGCTTAAGTCATCAGAAACTACTACTGACACAGGAGCACTATCGGGTGTCTTTCCACCCCTGAGAGCATTCAGAAACTACTAGTTGCTGCCCACGACCTCCACAGGACTTCAAATCTCCAAAAGCAGGAAATAGTGGGAGCGAGCGGTGGCATGGGCGGTTTTGGCGGTGGCATGGGCGGTTTTGACGGTGGCATGGGTGGTTTTGACGGTGGCGTGGGTGGTTTTGACGGTGGCATGGGCGGTTTTAACGGTGGCATGGGCGGTTTTAACGGTGGCATGGGCGGTTTTAACGGTGGCGTGGGTGGTTTTGACGGTGGCGTGGGCGGTTTTGACGGTGGCGTGGGCGGTTTTGACGGTGGCGTGGGCGGTTTTGACAGTGGCGTGGGTGGTTTTGACAGTGGCGTGGGTGGTTTTGACGGTGGCGTGGGCGGTTTTGACGGTGGCGTGGGCGGTTTTGACGGTGGGGTGGGCGGATTTGACGTGGCATGGGCGGTTTTGACGGTGGCATGGGCAGTTTTGACGGTGGCATGGGCGGTTTTGAGTAGCGTCTGTGAGTCTTGTGAGTGTCATATCTGCAAGTGAGTGTGTGTACCTGCGTGCATGTGAAAGTGTGACTGTGTAGGCTTTCATGCATGTGTGTGTGTATGTGTGAAGTTGCAGTGTTTCTCCTCCCCATGCAGACCTGTGCTGTTACTGTGTGTGGAGCAGCTGCGTTGGCCAACCCAAGGCTGTAATTAGCTGCCCCAGTCTGCCACGGTGTCGGAGTGAATTCCCCCTCAGAACAACATGCCATGTAAGCAATTAGTCCATCTATGCTCTGCCCGTCCTCTGGTTTACAGCACAGTAGGAGGGCCGATCTGGCTTACACAAGGCTACTGTGCTGACTTATAATCAACATTGCTATGTATGTAGGCCTACACACTTCTGGGAGGGGGAAAAAAACTCACATTGTCCCTCACTTCCTCTGTGTGCCTTCAATTTTTTGTAATTTTTTATTTTTATTTTTATATTTCTTTCTTTTTTTATTTATTTTTCTCTTCTAATTTTTAATTATTTTTTAAATTATTTTTTAAATTATTATTATTATGTTTTCTTCTTGGGCCTCTATAACTATATCTATTGTTTTTATTTTTGTTGTTGTTGTGTGATTTGGATTGATCCCCTCTACCACACGGAACCCCACTAATCTACTGACGGAGCGCAGGAGGTGGCTAACAACAGACCTCCATCCTATGCTAGCTTGCTACCGATGCCCTGGCTAGCTGTCTAAATCACCAACCAACCTCTCCACTCACCGGACCCTTTTGATCACTCGACTAAGCATGCCTCTCCTTAATGTCAATATGTCTTGTCCATTTCTGTTCTGGTTAGTGTTTATTGGCTTATTTCACTGTAGAGCCTCTAGTCCTGCTCACTATACCTTATCCAACCTATTAGTTCCACCACCCACACATGCAATGACATCTCCTGGTTTCAACGATGTTTCTAGAGACAATATCTCTCTCTTCATCACTCAATACCTAGGTTTACCTCCACTGTATTCACATCCTACCATACATTTGTCTGTACATTATACCTTGATGCTATTTTATCGCCCCCAGAAACCTCCTTTTACTCTATGTTCCAGACGTTCTAGACGACCAATTCTCATAGCTTTTAGCCGTACCCTTATTCTACTCCTCCTATGTTCCTCTGGCGATGTAGAGGTGAATCCAGGCCCTGCAGTGCCTAGCTCCACTCCTATTCCCCAGGCGCTCTCTTTTGACGACTTCTGTAACCGTAATTGGTTTCATGCATGTTAACATTAGAAGCCTCCTCCCTAAGTTTGTTCTATTCACTGCTTTAGCACACTCTGCCAACCCGGATGTTCTAGCTGTGTCTGAATCCTGGCTTAGGAAGACCACCAAAAACTCAGACATTTTAATTCCAAACTACAACATTTTCAGACAAGATAGAACTGCCAAAGGGGGCGGTGTTGCAATCTACTGCAAAGATAGCCTGCAGAGTTCTGTCCTACTATCCAGGTCTGTACCCAAACAATTTGAACTTCTACTTTTAAAAATCCACCTCTCTAAAAACAAGTCTCTCACCGTTGCCGCCTGCTATAGACCACCCTCTGCCCCCAGCTGTGCTCTGGACACCATATGTGAACTGATTGCCCCCCATCTATCTTCAGAGTTCGTGCTGCTAGGCGACCTAAACTGGAACATGCTTAACACCCCAGCCATCCTACAATCTAAACTTGATGCCCTCAATCTCACACAAATAATCAATGAACCTACCAGGTACCTCCCCAAAACCTTAAACACGGGCACCCTCATAGATATCATCCTAACCAACTTCCCCTCTAAATACACCTCTGCTGTCTTCAACCAAGATCTCAGCGATCACTGCCTCATTGCCTGCATCCGTAATGGGTCAGCGGTCAAACGACCTCCACTCATCACTGTAAAACGCTCCCTGAAACACTTCTGCGAGCAGGCCTTTCTAATCGACCTGGCCGGGGTATCCTGGAAGGATATTGATCTCATCCCGTCAGTAGAGGATGCCTGGATATTTTTTTTAAATGCCTTCCTAACCATCTTAAATAAACATGCCCCATTTAAGAAATTTAGAACCAGGAACAGATATAGCCCTTGGTTCTCCCCAGACCTGACTGCCCTTAACCAACACAAAAACATCCTATGGCGTTCTGCATTAGCATCGAACAGCCCCCGTGATATGCAGCTGTTCAGGGAAGCTAGAAATCATTATACACAGGCAGTTAGAAAAGCCAAGGCTAGCTTTTTCAAGCAGAAATTTGCTTCCTGCAACACTAACTCAAAAAAGTTCTGGGACACTGTAAAGTCCATGGAGAATAAGAACACCTCCTCCCAGCTGCCCACTGCACTGAAGATAGGAAACACTGTCACCACTGATAAATCCACCATAATTGAGAATTTCAATAAGCATTTTTCTACGGCTGGCCATGCTTTCCACCTGGCTACTCCTACCCCGGACAACAGCACTGCACCCCCAACAGCAACTCGCCCAAGCCTTCCCCATTTCTCCTTCTCCCAAATCCATTCAGCTGATGTTCTGAAAGAGCTGCAAAATCTGGACCCCTACAAATCAGCCGGGCTAGACAATCTGGACCCTTTCTTTCTAAAATTATCTGCCGAAATTGTTGCCACCCCTATTACTAGCCTGTTCAACCTCTCTTTCGTGTCGTCTGAGATTCCCAAAGATTGGAAAGCAGCTGCGGTCATCCCCCTCTTCAAAGGGGGGGACACTCTTGACCCAAACTGCTACAGACCTATATCTATCCTACCGTGCCTTTCTAAGGTCTTCGAAAGCCAAGTCAACAAACAGATTACCGACCATTTCGAATCTCACCATACCTTCTCTGCTATGCAATCCGGTTTCAGAGCTGGTCATGGGTGCACCTCAGCCACGCTCAAGGTCCTAAACGATATCTTAACCGCCATCGATAAGAAACATTACTGTGCAGCCGTATTCATTGATCTGGCCAAGGCTTTCGACTCTGTCAATCACCATATCCTCATCGGCAGACTCGACAGCCTTGGTTTCTCAAATGATTGCCTCGCCTGGTTCACCAACTACTTCTCTGATAGAGTTCAGTGTGTCAAATCGGAGGGTCTGCTGTCCGGACCTCTGGCAGTCTCTATGGGGGTGCCACAGGGTTCAATTCTTGGACCGACTCTCTTCTCTGTATACATCAATGAGGTCGCTCTTGCTGCTGGTGAGTCCCTGATCCACCTCTACGCAGACGACACCATTCTGTATACTTCCGGCCCTTCTTTGGACACTGTGTTAACAACCCTCCAGGCAAGCTTCAATGCCATACAACTCTCCTTCCGTGGCCTCCAATTGCTCTTAAATACAAGTAAAACTAAATGCATGCTCTTCAACCGATCGCTACCTGCACCTACCCGCCTGTCCAACATCACTACTCTGGACGGCTCTGACTTAGAATACGTGGACAACTACAAATACTTAGGTGTCTGGTTAGACTGTAAACTCTCCTTCCAGACCCATATCAAACATCTCCAATCCAAAGTTAAATCTAGAATTGGCTTCCTATTTCGCAACAAAGCATCCTTCACTCATGCTGCCAAACATACCCTTGTAAAACTGACCATCCTACCAATCCTCGACTTTGGCGATGTCATTTACAAAATAGCCTCCAATACCCTACTCAACAAATTGGATGCAGTCTATCACAGTGCAATCCGTTTTATCACCAAAGCCCCATATACTACCCACCATTGCGACCTGTACGCTCTCGTTGGCTGGCCCTCGCTTCATACTCGTCGCCAAACCCACTGGCTCCATGTCATCTACAAGACCCTGCTAGGTAAAGTCCCCCCTTATCTCAGCTCGCTGGTCACCATAGCATCTCCCACCTGTAGCACACGCTCCAGCAGGTATATCTCTCTAGTCACCCCCAAAACCAATTCTTTCTTTGGCCGCCTCTCCTTCCAGTTCTCTGCTGCCAATGACTGGAACGAACTACAAAAATCTCTGAAACTGGAAACACTTATCTCCCTCACTAGCTTTAAGCACCAACTGTCAGAGCAGCTCACAGATTACTGCACCTGTACATAGCCCACCTATAATTTAGCCCAAACAACTACCTCTTTCCCAACTGTATTTAATTTTTATTTATTTATTTATTTTGCTCCTTTGCACCCCATTATTTTTTATTTCTACTTTGCACATTCTTCCATTGCAAAACTACCATTCCAGTATTTTACTTGCTATATTGTATTTACTTTGCCATCATGGCCTTTTTTGCCTTTACCTCCCTTCTCACCTCATTTGCTCACATTGTATATAGACTTGTTTATACTGCATTATTGACTGTATGTTGGTTTTTACTCCATGTGTAACTCTGTGTCGTTTTATCTGTCGAACTGCTTTGCTTTATCTTGGCCAGGTCGCAATTGTAAATGAGAACTTGTTCTCAACTTGCCTACCTGGTTAAATAAAGGTAAATAATAATAATAGACCAAGCTCAAAGTTGTTGTGAATCTGACATCAATTTAATCCAGTGTTTTCCAAGCTTGGCAAAGCTATAGCTAATTGAAATACCCTGACTCATCCATTTCTTCCATAGAGTGCATTACCATTGGGGCTCTATAGGCTCAATACAACTTACTCTCCTCATCTCCTTCCCATCATCTGCTCAGATCTGTAAACACTGGATACTGACAATGAGTACTACTGACCCTCTCCGCTCAGTCAAAGCAGATATAAGGGAAACTGTTGGTAATTCCTTCAAGGGTGTGTCTCCTTCAGCCGAGAGCAGGTTATCTGTGTTCAGGACACTCTTGGTTCCTACCTGTAGCATCCAGCAGGGGGAGATGTTAGACCATGTACTGACAGTATCAGTGCCAAATTATTAGTGAGTTGATTACCACACGTCTTTAGAGTTGATGGTAATAACAGTGTAGTTTAATACCAGCAGGTTTAGGATCTTGCTCTGGAGCACAGAAGTCTTGAATTGTGTGTGTGTGTGAGTGTGTGTGTGTGCATGTGCGTGCATGTGTTGATACAGAGGATACAGGAGTGGCAGAGATGGAGGGAGATGAAGAGAAGGAGAGAGAGGGGGGAACAAGCCCAGACTCCTTGAGGGGATTGAGGTCAAAGGATCTGTGATTAAGACTAGCCTTTTCTCCCATTCATGTAAATTACACTGACCTTTGCCCTGTTCCTTAATATCCTCCTAAAGGTGCTTCAAGAACCACACAGGTAATGTCGTTTAGGGCACACTATAGAAAAACGTTTTGCAATGGAAAACAAAAACAAGCATTTCTTATTTGACAGTTCATCTAGTCCCTCCCTGTTTGTCTGTTTTCTTCTGTTTGGTACCTTAATGAATACGACCCAGGCATGTCTGTCCACACAGACTTAAACAGTTCATTAATATTTATAGCTTAGCCCTGTACAATGGACTTGTTCTGCTTACTGTAATATGAATCTCCATTTTTTTAGGCCACTTTTGCCTCCTTCGTCTTATTCTTATAACTAGACCTATCAAAAATAGAAACAATTAACTTTTTTAAGTGCTGTGAAGTAGGCCGGATAATATTATGCTTTGTGTAGAAGTTTAGGCCAGCTGATAATAGTCAACGTAATGGACTTCATGAAGAGTCTCTCTCTCGGTCTCTCTCTCTTTTTCTCTCTCTCTTTTTCTCTCTCTCTGTCTATCTTTCTTTCCCTTGACACTTGCAAGTCGACATAATGAACTTCAGTTGCTCTCTCTCTTTCTCTCTCCCTCTTTCTCTCTTTCCCCTAACGAGCTGTCACGTTGAATTAGCGCGACAATGCCACCCTGAAAGATTTGGAAAACACAGAGACGCTCTGAGGTCAGGCATTCTAGAGGACAGCACAACACGCTTGGCTCCGAGGACCACTCGCTTTAAGTCTGAATAAGGAGAGCTGCAGCCTTTCGGAGGGGCTTCTGGTATTGTTGTATTTGTGGCCCTCCTAGGCCCTACTCACCTTTTGCTGGCTTGACTTTCCTGGAAGCTCGTCAAGGAGAGGCACTTGCCACACGATTTGGTAGCGGCTTGAATTGTTTACTCTCGATCTTGTTAAACTTCAGGGGGTATGTGGGATGGTCTTTGAGAAAGGCGATTATTCAACACTTGAACGCTTTTCAACACTTGAACACTATTCAACTCTGAGAAGAACACATAGGATAAGCACACCAGAGTGGATTGACTGTCCCATCCACCCAGAGTGTATGATCAAACTGTCCCTCTTCTTTTCACATCTTTCGGGCCTAAAGTTTTGGTCCTCCAGAAACAATCACCCAGGGTCTCATTTTGACAACCCAATTAAGTAGTGTTAAGACTAAAATAGGCAGTGTTAGTGCCATAATAAACAGTGTTACTGTCAAAATAGGCAGTGTTAGTGCCATAATAAACAGTGTTACTGTCAAAATAGGCAGTGTTAGCATCAGAATAAGTAGTGTTAGCGTTAAAATAAACAGTATTAGCTAAATAAGGAAACATTTAATTTTTTCATATAAGCCATGCTGAAGTGATGATGTCTGTTGTGACAACTGCACAGCTTTTTTGCATCGACAAAATGTCAGCCCAAATGAGTCCGAGGCCAATCACGGTGTCACCAATGAGTCAGTTTGCAGAAGTTTGAAATGCTACTTTTCCTAACCTTGATTCTGAAGGTAAGGGATGCCCTTCTCTATCACTATAGGGTATTTTCTCTCTACGGCTGTGGGCATGTGTTAGCACATTGAAATGGCGTACATGTGTGGACCTGCATATGTGTCTGTGCTTATTGTATGTGTGTGTTTCAAGTTTTATTGGCCTTATGTACAGGATACACACGATCCAACAAAATGCTTACCTGCAGGTTCCTTCTTGATAATGCAACAACAACAAAAATAAATAATGCAAGAAAATAGTAGAATATAATAAACATTTTAGCATAAGTATAATACAGGATGCACAATTTATAGTCCCAATATTGTGTGTGTACACAATTGTGTACTGTGTGTATTGCGCATTGTGTGTACATGTGTGTGTATTGTACATACTGTATACATGTACATGTGTGTGTGAGTGAGTGGTGTGGTTCGTAGTCATCTCTGTCTGTACAACGGGAGGCAAACAGGAGGATTAACCCTGGGAGAGTGAGGTCAGAGCCTTCCACCTGGGAGAACACAGTCATCTTCCCGGGCCATCCTGAGACCTCATCAGGACCGCGGCTGCTATGGCAACGTCATACAGCAACACACTGCTCCCCCGGGACCCACCGCAGACACATGCGCTTATCTCTTAACACATGGAGAGAGGGAGGGAGGGGAGGGAGGGAGGGAGCGTGGAGAGAGGAGTGGAAGATAGAGAGAGAAGGAGAGGTAATTACAGAAAGAGAGACGAAAGAGAGGGAGGGAGAGAGATAAAGACCGGACCCAGGACTCTTTGACTACTGCTCTGTTCTGCTTCCTCACAGCAGTGACCTGTGGTGAATGGCTGGTTTAGTCAGTTTATTTCAGTTGATTAAGGGTTTTGCATTGACACAACAAGTTTTAGTACATTTTTATGGCCATTTGTTTGATGTAGTGACTTCTTACTAAAACCACAATCATTTCTGTTGACTTGATATTTTCTGCGTTAGTATGTTGATATCCTAATATATTTGACCCTCATCTTGGAGTAAGTACTATTGAAGTCTAATGATTGCTGGAGCAATAGAATAGAATAGCTAGATTGATGATAACTTTATGCACAGTAGGACCTGTAACCTTCCCATGAGTTAGACTAGTGTGTGACCAGCTGTTGTCGTGTGAGTGCCCTATGCCGCGAGGTCTCTCTAACCTCCACTCCTAACCAACACTAACCTCTAACCAACCTATTGTGTGAGTGCCCTATGCCCTGTGGTGTCTCTAACCTCCACTCCTAACCAACACTAACCTCTAACCAACCTATTGTGTGAGTGCCCTATGCCGCGAGGTCTCTCTAACCTCCACTCCTAACCAACACTAACCTCTAACCAACCTATTGTGTGAGTGCCCTATGCCCTTTGGTCCTCTAACCTCCACTCCTAACCAACACTAACCTCTAACCAACCTATTGTGTGAGTGCCCTATGCCGCGAGGTCTCTCTAACCTCCACTCCTAACCAACACTAACCTCTAACCAACCTATTGTGTGAGTGCCCTATGCCCTGTGGTCTCTCTAACCTCCACTCCTAACCAACACTAACCTCTAACCAACCTATTGTGTGAGTGCCCTATGCCGCGAGGTCTCTCTAACCTCCACTCCTAACCAACACTAACCTCTAACCAACCTATTGTGTGCGCGCCCCATGCCCTGTGGTCTCTCTAATCTCCCCTCTTAACCAATTCACCTCTCCAACTCTTAACGTCTAACCAACTTGTGTTGGCTTCATCATTAACACTGCAAATGAGCCCCAGACGAAGTGCCTACCAGGACTATACAACTGCACGCCAGCTTCTGGGTAGGGCACAGGACAACGTTTGCCCAACTGGTGGTGTACTAGTCCAAATCTCATCTATCTGTCTCTCTCTCCCGTACCATTCCCATATACCCACCCCCTTGCCCATTCCACTCCTCACGCCACTGTATACCTCTATCCCCACACCCCCGCATCCCCAGTGGTGTGTATTCATGGATGCCAAGGGAAGCCAGGCTTGCACCAAAAATCTGACCAATAATATACATTTTAAAAAGCATATAATTATATTATATTATTTATCTTTCGTCTCTTTTCCTTTAATATGCAAGAGGCTGAATGTACACTACCGTTCAAAAGTTTGGGGTCACTTAGAAATGTCCTTGTTTTTGAAAGAGAAGCACATTTTTTGTCCATTAAAATAACATAAAATTGATCAGAAATACAGTGTAGACATTGTTAATGTTGTAAATGACTATTGTAGCTGGAAACGGCAGATTTTGGATGGAATTTCTACATAGGCGTACAGAGGCCCATTATCAGCAACTATCACTCCTGTGTTCCAATGGCATGTTGAGTTAGCTAATCCAAGTTTATAATTTTGAAAGGCTAATTGATCATTAGAAAACCCTTTTGCAATTATATTAGCACAGCTGAAAACTGTTGTGCTGTTTAAAGAAGCAATAAAACTGTCCTTCTTTAGACTAGTTGAGTATCTAGAGCATCAGCATGTGTGGGTTCAATTACAGGCTCAAAATGGCCAGAAACAAACAACTTTCTTCTGAAACTCGTCAGTCTATTCTTGTTCTGAGAAATGAAGGCTATTCCATGCGAGGAAATTGTGAGATCTCGTGAATGTCAGTTAGATACTATCTGTAGGTGCATTATCTTTATCAGCATCATAAAAGCTAATTGTATTTCAACCACATAAAATATGCATCTAAGCCAGACTGAAATCATATCAGAAATATATTTTCCGTTTTATTTTTTCATTTTCTCCACGGTCCCGAAATATCTTGGTTCCACGAAAAAAGCAGATGACAGAGAAAAGTTTACTGATGTCAACTAGATTGAAGCGTTCATTCTATCGATTTCCGACATTATTCTGGTGAGCAAGTGTTTATTTATCCTTCCAGGGGAACATAATGGAAGAGAAGCTGCATGTACAGTATCTAATTATAGACAAGTGTTTTTTATCCTTCCAGGGCAACATAATGGAAGAGAAGCTGCATGTACAGTATCTAATTATAGACAACGGTTTATTTATCCTTCCAGGGCAACATAATGGAAGAGAAGCTGCATGTACAGTATCTAATTATAGACAAGGGTTTATTTATCCTTCCAGGGCAACATAATGGAAGAGAAGCTGCATGTACAGTATCTAATTATAGACAAGGGTTTATTTATCCTTCCAGGGCAACATAATGGAAGAGAAGCTGCATGTACAGTATCTAATTATAGACAAGTGTTTATTTATCCTTCCAGGGCAACATAATGGAAGAGAAGCCGCATGTACAGTATCTAATTATAGACAAGGGTTTATTTATCCTTCCAGGGAAACATAATGGAAGAGAAGCTGCATGTACAGTATCTAATTATAGACAAGTGTTTATCCTTCCAGGGCAACATAATGGAAGAGAAGCTGCATGTACAGTATCTAATTATAGACAAGTGTTTATTTATCCTTCCAGGACAACATAATGGAAGAGAAGCTGCATGTACAGTATCTAATTATAGACAAGGGTTTATTTATCCTTCCAGGGCAACATAATGGAAGAGAAGCTGCATGTACAGTATCTAATTATAGACAAGGGTTTATTTATCCTTCCAGGGCAACATAATGGAAGAGAAGCTGCATGTACAGTATCTAATTATAGACAAGGGTTTATTTATCCTTCCAGGGCAACATAATGGAAGAGAAGCTGCATGTACAGTATCTAATTATAGACAAGGGTTTATTTATCCTTCCAGGGCAACATAATGGAAGAGAAGCTGCATGTACAGTATCTAATTATAGACAAGGGTTTATTTAGCCTTCCAGGGCAACATAATGGAAGAGAAGCTGCATGTACAGTATCTAATTATAGACAAGGGTTTATTTATCCTTCCAGGGCAACATAATGGAAGAGAAGCTGCATGTACAGTATCTAATTATAGACAAGGGTTTATTTATCCTTCCAGGGCAACATAATGGAAGAGAAGCTGCATGTACAGTATTTAATTATAGACAATGGTTTATTTATCCTTCCAGGGCAACATAATGGAAGAGAAGCTGCATGTACAGTATCTAATTATAGACAATTGTTTATTTATCCTTCCAGGGCAACATAATGGAAGAGAAGCTGCATGTACAGTATCTAATTATAGACAAGGGTTTATTTATCCTTCCAGGGCAACATAATGGAAGAGAAGCTGCATGTACAGTATCTAATTATAGACAAGGGTTTATTTAGCCTTCCAGGGCAACATAATGGAAGAGAAGCTGAATGTACAGTATCTAATTATATACAAGGGTTTATTTAGCCTTCCAGGGCAACATAATGGAAGAGAAGCTGCATGTACAGTAACTAATTATAGACGAGGGTTTATTTATCCTTCCAGGGCAACATAATGGAAGAGAAGCTGCATGTACAGTATCTAATTATTGACAAGTGTTTATTTATCCTTCCAGGGCAACATAATGGAAGAGAAGCTGGCTGCATGTACAGTATCTAATTATAGACAAGTGTTTATTTATCCTTCCAGGGCACCATAATGGAAGAGAAGCTGCATGTACAGTATCTAATTATAGACAAGTGTTTATTTATCCTTCCGGGGCAACATAATGGAAGAGAAGCTGCATGTACAGTATCTAATTATAGACAAGGGTTTATTTAGCCTTCCAGGGCAACATAATGGAAGAGAAGCTGCATGTACAGTATCTAATTATAGACAAGGGTTTATTTATCCTTCCAGGGCAACATAATGGAAAAGAAGCTGCATGTACAGTATCTAATTATAGACAAGTGTTTATTTATCCTTCCAGGGCAACATAATGGAAGAGAAGCTGCATGTACAGTATCTAATTATAGACAAGGGTTTATTTTCCCTTCCAGGGCAACATAATGGAAGAGAAGCTGCATGTACAGTATCTAATTATAGACAAGGGTTTATTTATCCTTCCAGGGCAACATAATTGAAGAGAAGCTGCATGTACAGTATCTAATTATAGACAAGTGTTTATTTATCCTTCCAGGGCAACATAATGGAAGAGAAGCTGCATGTACAGTATCTAATTATAGACAAGGGTTTATTTATCCTTCCAGGGCAACATAATGGAAGAGAAGCTGCATGTACAGTATCTAATTATAGACAAGGGTTTATTTATCCTTCCAGGGCAACATAATGGAAGAGAAGCTGCATGTACAGTATCTAATTATAGACAAGGGTTTATTTAGCCTTCCAGGGCAACATAATGGAAGAGAAGCTGCATGTACAGTATCTAATTATAGACAAGTGTTTATTTATCCTTCCAGGGCAACATAATGGAAGAGAAGCTGCATGTACAGTATCTAATTATAGACAAGGGTTTATTTTCCCTTCCAGGGCAACATAATGGAAGAGAAGCTGCATGTACAGTATCTAATTATAGACAAGGGTTTATTTATCCTTCCAGGGCAACATAATTGAAGAGAAGCTGCATGTACAGTATCTAATTATAGACAAGTGTTTATTTATCCTTCCAGGGCAACATAATGGAAGAGAAGCTGCATGTACAGTATCTAATTATAGACAAGTGTTTATTTATCCTTCCAGGGCAACATAATGGAAGAGAAGCTGCATGTACAGTATCTAATTATAGACAAGGGTTTATTTTTCCTTCCAGGGCAACATAATGGAAGAGAAGCTGCATGTACAGTATCTAATTATAGACAAGTGTTTATTTATCCTTCCAGGGCAACATAATGGAAGAGAAGCTGCATGTACAGTATCTAATTCTAGACAAGGGTTTATTTAGCCTTCCAGGGCAACATAATGGAAGAGAAGCTGCATGTACAGTATCTAATTATAGACAAGTGTTTATTTATCCTTCCAGGGCAACATAATGGAAGAGAAGCTGCATGTACAGTATCTAATTATAGACAAGCGTTTATTTTCCCTTCCAGGGCAACATAATGGAAGAGAAGCTGCATGTACAGTATCTAATTATAGACAAGGGTTTATTTATCCTTCCAGGGCAACATAATTGAAGAGAAGCTGCATGTACAGTATCTAATTATAGACAAGTGTTTATTTATCCTTCCAGGGCAACATAATGGAAGAGAAGCTGCATGTACAGTATCTAATTATAGACAAGGGTTTATTTATCCTTCCAGGGCAACATAATGGAAGAGAAGCTGCATGTACAGTATCTAATTATAGACAAGTGTTTATTTATCCTTCCAGGGAAACATAATGGAAGAGAAGCTGCATGTACAGTATCTAATTATAGACAAGGGTTTATTTATCCTTCCAGGGCAACATAATGGAAGAGAAGCTGCATGTACAGTATCTAATTATAGACACGTGTTTATTTATCCTTCCAGGGCAACATAATGGAAGAGAAGCTGCATGTACAGTATCTAATTATAGACAAGGGTTTATTTATCCTTCCAGGGCAACATAATGGAAGAGAAGCTGCATGTACAGTATCTAATTATAGACAAGGGTTTATTTAGCCTTCCAGGGCAACATAATGGAAGAGAAGCTGCATGTACAGTATCTAATTATAGACAAGGGTTTATTTATCCTTCCAGGGCAACATAATGGAAGAGAAGCTGCATGTACAGTATCCAATTATAGACAAGGGTTTATTTATCCTTCCAGGGCAACATAATGGAAGAGAAGCTGCATGTACAGTATCTAATTCTAGACAAGGGTTTATTTAGCCTTCCAGGGCAACATAATGGAAGAGAAGCTGCATGTACAGTATCTAATTATAGACAAGGGTTTATTTATCCTTCCAGGGCAACATAATGGAAGAGAAGCTGCATGTACAGTATCTAATTATAGACAAGGGTTTATTTATCCTTCCAGGGCAACATAATGGAAGAGAAGCTGCATGTACAGTGTCTAATTATAGACAAGGGTTTATTTATCCTTCCAGGGCAACATAATGGAAGAGAAGCTGCATGTACAGTATCTAATTATAGACAAGGGTTTATTTATCCTTCCAGGGCAACATAATGGAAGAGAAGCTGCATGTACAGTATCTAATTCTAGACAAGGGTTTATTTAGCCTTCCAGGGCAACATAATGGAAGAGAAGCTGCATGTACAGTATCTAATTATAGACAAGTGTTTATTTATCCTTCCAGGGCAACATAATGGAAGAGAAGCTGCATGTACAGTATCTAATTATAGACAAGCGTTTATTTCCCTTCCAGGGCAACATAATGGAAGAGAAGCTGCATGTACAGTATCTAATTATAGACAAGGGTTTATTTATCCTTCCAGGGCAACATAATTGAAGAGAAGCTGCATGTACAGTATCTAATTATAGGCAAGTGTTTATTTATCCTTCCAGGGCAACATAATGGAAGAGAAGCTGCATGTACAGTATCTCATTATAGACAAGGGTTTATTTATCCTTCCAGGGCAACATAATGGAAGAGAAGCTGCATGTACAGTATCTAATTATAGACAAGTGTTTATTTATCCTTCCAGGGAAACATAATGGAAGAGAAGCTGCATGTACAGTATCTAATTATAGACAAGGGTTTATTTATCCTTCCAGGGCAACATAATGGAAGAGAAGCTGCATGTACAGTATCTAATTATAGACACGTGTTTATTTATCCTTCCAGGGCAACATAATGGAAGAGAAGCTGCATGTACAGTATCTAATTATAGACAAGGGTTTATTTATCCTTCCAGGGCAACATAATGGAAGAGAAGCTGCATGTACAGTATCTAATTATAGACAAGGGTTTATTTAGCCTTCCAGGGCAACATAATGGAAGAGAAGCTGCATGTACAGTATCTAATTATAGACAAGGGTTTATTTATCCTTCCAGGGCAACATAATGGAAGAGAAGCTGCATGTACAGTATCCAATTATAGACAAGGGTTTATTTATCCTTCCAGGGCAACATAATGGAAGAGAAGCTGCATGTACAGTATCTAATTCTAGACAAGGGTTTATTTAGCCTTCCAGGGCAACATAATGGAAGAGAAGCTGAATGTACAGTATCTAATTATAGACAAGGGTTTATTTAGCCTTCCAGGGCAACATAATGGAAGAGAAGCTGCATGTACAGTATCTAATTATAGACAAGGGTTTATTTATCCTTCCAGGGCAACATAATGGAAGAGAAGCTGCATGTACAGTATCTAATTATAGACAAGGGTTTATTTATCCTTCCAGGGCAACATAATGGAAGAGAAGCTGCATGTACAGTGTCTAATTATAGACAAGGGTTTATTTATCCTTCCAGGGCAACATAATGGAAGAGAAGCTGCATGTACAGTATCTAATTATAGACAAGGGTTTATTTATCCTTCCAGGGCAACATAATGGAAGAGAAGCTGAATGTACAGTATCTAATTATAGACAAGGGTTTATTTAGCCTTCCAGGGCAACATAATGGAAGAGAAGCTGCATGTACACTATCTAATTATAGACAAGGGTTTATTTAGCCTTCCAGGGCAACATAATGGAAGAGAAGCTGCATGTACAGTGTCTAATATAGACAAGGGTTTATTTAGCCTTCCAGGGCAACATAAGGGAAGAGAAGCTGCATGTACAGTGTCTAATTATAGACAAGGGTTTATTTATCCTTCCAGGGCAACATAATGGAAGAGAAGCTGCATGTACAGTATCTAATTATAGACAAGGGTTTATTTATCCTTCCAGGGCAACATAATGGAAGAGAAGCTGCATGTACAGTATCTAATTATAGACACGTGTTTATTTATCCTTCCAGGGCAACATAATGGAAGAGAAGCTGCATGTACAGTATCTAATTATAGACAAGGGTTTATTTATCCTTCCAGGGCAACATAATGGAAGAGAAGCTGCATGTACAGTATCTAATTATAGACAAGGGTTTATTTAGCCTTCCAGGGCAACATAATGGAAGAGAAGCTGCATGTACAGTATCTAATTATAGACAAGGGTTTATTTATCCTTCCAGGGCAACATAATGGAAGAGAAGCTGCATGTACAGTATCCAATTATAGACAAGGGTTTATTTATCCTTCCAGGGCAACATAATGGAAGAGAAGCTGCATGTACAGTATCTAATTCTAGACAAGGGTTTATTTAGCCTTCCAGGGCAACATAATGGAAGAGAAGCTGAATGTACAGTATCTAATTATAGACAAGGGTTTATTTAGCCTTCCAGGGCAACATAATGGAAGAGAAGCTGCATGTACAGTATCTAATTATAGACAAGGGTTTATTTATCCTTCCAGGGCAACATAATGGAAGAGAAGCTGCATGTACAGTATCTAATTATAGACAAGGGTTTATTTATCCTTCCAGGGCAACATAATGGAAGAGAAGCTGCATGTACAGTGTCTAATTATAGACAAGGGTTTATTTATCCTTCCAGGGCAACATAATGGAAGAGAAGCTGCATGTACAGTATCTAATTATAGACAAGGGTTTATTTATCCTTCCAGGGCAACATAATGGAAGAGAAGCTGAATGTACAGTATCTAATTATAGACAAGGGTTTATTTAGCCTTCCAGGGCAACATAATGGAAGAGAAGCTGCATGTACACTATCTAATTATAGACAAGGGTTTATTTAGCCTTCCAGGGCAACATAATGGAAGAGAAGCTGCATGTACAGTGTCTAATTATAGACAAGGGTTTATTTATCCTTCCAGGGCAACATAATGGAAGAGAAGCTGCATGTACAGTATCTAATTATAGACAAGGGTTTATTTATCCTTCCAGGGCAACATAATGGAAGAGAAGCTGCATGTACAGTATCTAATTATAGACAAGGGTTTATTTATCCTTCCAGGGCAACATAATGGAAGAGAAGCTGCATGTACAGTATCTAATTATAGACAAGGGTTTATTTATCCTTCCAGGGCAACATAATGGAAGAGAAGCTGCATGTACAGTATCTAATTATAGACAAGGGTTTATTTAGCCTTCCAGGGCAACATAATGGAAGAGAAGCTGCATGTACAGTATCTAATTATAGACAAGGGTTTATTTTTCCTTCCAGGGCAACATAATGGAAGAGAAGCTGCATGTAAAGTATCTAATTATAGACAAGTGTTTATTTATCCTTCCAGGGCAACATAATGGAAGAGAAGCTGCATGTACAGTATCTAATTATAGACAAGGGTTTATTTATCCTTCCAGGGCAACATAATGGAAGAGAAGCTGCATGTACAGTATCTAATTATAGACAAGTGTTTATTTATCCTTCCAGGGCAACATAATGGAAGAGAAGCTGCATGTACAGTATCTAATTATAGACAAGGGTTTATTTATCCTTCCAGGGCAACATAATGGAAGAGAAGCTGCATGTACAGTATCTAATTATAGACAAGGGTTTATTTATCCTTCCAGGGCAACATAATGGAAGAGAAGCTGCATGTACAGTATCTAATTATAGACAAGTGTTTATTTATCCTTCCAGGGCAACATAATGGAAGAGAAGCTGCATGTACAGTATCTAATTATAGACAAGTGTTTATTTATCCTTCCAGGGCAACATAATGGAAGAGAAGCTGCATGTACAGTATCTAATTATAGACAAGGGTTTATTTTTCCTTCCAGGGCAACATAATGGAAGAGAAGCTGCATGTACAGTATCTAATTATTGACAAGGGTTTATTTAGCCTTCCAGGGCAACATAATGGAAGAGAAGCTGCATGTACAGTATCTAATTATTGAGAAGGGTTTATTTAGCCTTCCAGGGCAACATAATGGAAGAGAAGCTGCATGTACAGTATCTAATTATAGACAAGGGTTTATTTAGCCTTCCAGGGCAACATAATGGAAGAGAAGCTGCATGTACAGTATCTAATTATAGACAAGTGTTTATTTATCCTTCCAGGGCAACATAATGGAAGAGAAGCTGCATGTACACTATCTAATTATAGACAAGGGTTTATTTAGCCTTCCAGGGCAACATAATGGAAGAGAAGCTGCATGTACAGTGTCTAATTATAGACAAGGGTTTATTTATCCTTCCAGGGCAACATAATGGAAGAGAAGCTGCATGTACAGTATCTAATTATAGACAAGGGTTTATTTATCCTTCCAGGGCAACATAATGGAAGAGAAGCTGCATGTACAGTATCTAATTATGGACAAGGGTTTATTTATCCTTCCAGGGCAACATAATGGAAGAGAAGCTGCATGTACAGTATGTAATTATAGACAAGGGTTTATTTATCCTTCCAGGGCAACATAATGGAAGAGAAGCTGCATGTACAGTATCTAATTATAGACAAGGGTTTATTTTTCCTTCCAGGGCAACATAATGGAAGAGAAGCTGCATGTAAAGTATCTAATTATAGACAAGTGTTTATTTATCCTTCCAGGGCAACATAATGGAAGAGAAGCTGCATGTACAGTATCTAATTATAGACAAGGGTTTATTTATCCTTCCAGGGCAACATAATGGAAGAGAAGCTGCATGTACAGTATCTAATTATAGACAAGTGTTTATTTATCCTTCCAGGGCAACATAATGGAAGAGAACCTGCATGTACAGTATCTAATTATAGACAAGGGTTTATTTATCCTTACAGGGCAACATAATGGAAGAGAAGCTGCATGTACAGTATCTAATTATAGACAAGGGTTTATTTATCCTTCCAGGGCAACATAATGGAAGAGAAGCTGCATGTAATGTACAGTATCTAATTATAGACAAGTGTTTATTTATCCTTCCAGGGCAACATAATGGAAGAGAAGCTGCATGTACAGTATCTAATTATAGACAAGGGTTTATTTTTCCTTCCAGGGCAACATAATGGAAGAGAAGCTGCATGTACAGTATCTAATTATAGACAAGGGTTTATTTTTCATTCCAGGGCAACATAATGGAAGAGAAGCTGCATGTACAGTATCTAATTATTGACAAGGGTTTATTTAGCCTTCCAGGGCAACATAATGGAAGAGAAGCTGCATGTACAGTATCTAATTATTGACAAGGGTTTATTTAGCCTTCCAGGGCAACACAATGGAAAAGAAGCTGCATGTACAGTATCTAATTATAGACAAGTGTTTATTTATCCTTCCAGGGCAACATAATGGAAGAGAAGCTGCATGTACAGTATCTAATTATAGACAAGTGTTTATTTATCCTTCCAGGGCAACATAATGGAAGAGAAGCTGCATGTACAGTATCTAATTATAGACAAGGGTTTATTTTTCCTTCCAGGGCAACATAATGGAAGAGAAGCTGCATGTACAGTATCTAATTATTGACAAGGGTTTATTTAGCCTTCCAGGGCAACATAATGGAAGAGAAGCTGCATGTACAGTATCTAATTATTGACAAGGGTTTATTTAGCCTTCCAGGGCAACATAATGGAAGAGAAGCTGCATG
Organism: Oncorhynchus kisutch; assembly: GCF_002021735.2. Classification (NCBI taxonomy): domain Eukaryota; kingdom Metazoa; phylum Chordata; class Actinopteri; order Salmoniformes; family Salmonidae; genus Oncorhynchus; species Oncorhynchus kisutch. Next base: position 70,527,836 of record NC_034184.2, read on the forward strand.
TACAGTATCTAATTATAGACACGTGTTTATTTATCCTTCCAGGGCAACATAATGGAAGAGAAGCTGCATGTACAGTATCTAATTATAGACAAGTGTTTATTTATCCTTCCAGGGCAACATAATGGAAGAGAAGCTGCATGTACAGTATCTAATTATAGACAAGTGTTTATTTATCCTTCCAGGGCAACATAATGGAAGAGAAGCTGCATGTACAGTATCTAATTATAGACAAGGGTTTATTTATCCTTCCAGGGCAACATAATGGAAGAGAAGCTGCATGTACAGTATCTAATTATTGACAAGGGTTTATTTATCCTTCCAGGGCAACATAATGGAAGAGAAGCTGCATGTACAGTATCTAATTATAGACAAGTGTTTATTTATCCTTCCAGGGCAACATAATGGAAGAGAAGCTGCATGTACAGTATCTAATTATAGACAAGTGTTTATTTATCCTTCCAGGGCAACATAATGGAAGAGAATCTGCATGTACAGTATCTAATTATAGACAAGGGTTTATTTATCCTTCCAGGGCAACATAATGGATGAGAAGCTGCATGTACAGTATCTAATTATAGACAACGGTTTATTTATCCTTCCAGGGCAACATAATGGAAGAGAATCTGCATGTACAGTATCTAATTATAGACAAGGGTTTATTTATCCTTCCAGGGCAACATAATGGAAGAGAAGCTGCATGTACAGTATCTAATTATAGACAAGTGTTTATTTATCCTTCCAGGGCAACATAATGGAAGAGAAGCTGCATGTACAGTATCTAATTATAGACAAGGGTTTATTTATCCTTCCAGGGCAACATAATGGAAGAGAAGCTGCATGTACAGTATCTAATTATAGACAAGGGTTTATTTATCCTTCCAGGGCAACATAATGGAAGAGAAGCTGCATGTACAGTATCTAATTATAGACAAGTGTTTATTTATCCTTCCAGGGCAACATAATGGAAGAGAAGCTGCATGTACAGTATCTAATTATAGACAAGTGTTTATTTATCCTTCCAGGGCAACATAATGGAAGAGAAGCTGCATGTACAGTATCTAATTATAGACAAGGGTTTATTTTTCCTTCCAGGGCAACATAATGGAAGAGAAGCTGCATGTACAGTATCTAATTATTGACAAGGGTTTATTTAGCCTTCCAGGGCAACATAATGGAAGAGAAGCTGCATGTACAGTATCTAATTATTGAGAAGGGTTTATTTAGCCTTCCAGGGCAACATAATGGAAGAGAAGCTGCATGTACAGTATCTAATTATAGACAAGGGTTTATTTAGCCTTCCAGGGCAACATAATGGAAGAGAAGCTGCATGTACAGTATCTAATTATAGACAAGTGTTTATTTATCCTTCCAGGGCAACATAATGGAAGAGAAGCTGCATGTACACTATCTAATTATAGACAAGGGTTTATTTAGCCTTCCAGGGCAACATAATGGAAGAGAAGCTGCATGTACAGTGTCTAATTATAGACAAGGGTTTATTTATCCTTCCAGGGCAACATAATGGAAGAGAAGCTGCATGTACAGTATCTAATTATAGACAAGGGTTTATTTATCCTTCCAGGGCAACATAATGGAAGAGAAGCTGCATGTACAGTATCTAATTATGGACAAGGGTTTATTTATCCTTCCAGGGCAACATAATGGAAGAGAAGCTGCATGTACAGTATGTAATTATAGACAAGGGTTTATTTATCCTTCCAGGGCAACATAATGGAAGAGAAGCTGCATGTACAGTATCTAATTATAGACAAGGGTTTATTTTTCCTTCCAGGGCAACATAATGGAAGAGAAGCTGCATGTAAAGTATCTAATTATAGACAAGTGTTTATTTATCCTTCCAGGGCAACATAATGGAAGAGAAGCTGCATGTACAGTATCTAATTATAGACAAGGGTTTATTTATCCTTCCAGGGCAACATAATGGAAGAGAAGCTGCATGTACAGTATCTAATTATAGACAAGTGTTTATTTATCCTTCCAGGGCAACATAATGGAAGAGAACCTGCATGTACAGTATCTAATTATAGACAAGGGTTTATTTATCCTTACAGGGCAACATAATGGAAGAGAAGCTGCATGTACAGTATCTAATTATAGACAAGGGTTTATTTATCCTTCCAGGGCAACATAATGGAAGAGAAGCTGCATGTAATGTACAGTATCTAATTATAGACAAGTGTTTATTTATCCTTCCAGGGCAACATAATGGAAGAGAAGCTGCATGTACAGTATCTAATTATAGACAAGGGTTTATTTTTCCTTCCAGGGCAACATAATGGAAGAGAAGCTGCATGTACAGTATCTAATTATAGACAAGGGTTTATTTTTCATTCCAGGGCAACATAATGGAAGAGAAGCTGCATGTACAGTATCTAATTATTGACAAGGGTTTATTTAGCCTTCCAGGGCAACATAATGGAAGAGAAGCTGCATGTACAGTATCTAATTATTGACAAGGGTTTATTTAGCCTTCCAGGGCAACACAATGGAAAAGAAGCTGCATGTACAGTATCTAATTATAGACAAGTGTTTATTTATCCTTCCAGGGCAACATAATGGAAGAGAAGCTGCATGTACAGTATCTAATTATAGACAAGTGTTTATTTATCCTTCCAGGGCAACATAATGGAAGAGAAGCTGCATGTACAGTATCTAATTATAGACAAGGGTTTATTTTTCCTTCCAGGGCAACATAATGGAAGAGAAGCTGCATGTACAGTATCTAATTATTGACAAGGGTTTATTTAGCCTTCCAGGGCAACATAATGGAAGAGAAGCTGCATGTACAGTATCTAATTATTGACAAGGGTTTATTTAGCCTTCCAGGGCAACATAATGGAAGAGAAGCTGCATGTACAGTATCTAATTATAGACACGTGTTTATTTATCCTTCCAGGGCAACATAATGGAAGAGAAGCTGCATGTACAGTATCTAATTATAGACAAGTGTTTATTTATCCTTCCAGGGCAACATAATGGAAGAGAAGCTGCATGTACAGTATCTAATTATAGACAAGTGTTTATTTATCCTTCCAGGGCAACATAATGGAAGAGAAGCTGCATGTACAGTATCTAATTATAGACAAGGGTTTATTTATCCTTCCAGGGCAACATAATGGAAGAGAAGCTGCATGTACAGTATCTAATTATTGACAAGGGTTTATTTATCCTTCCAGGGCAACATAATGGAAGAGAAGCTGCATGTACAGTATCTAATTATAGACAAGTGTTTATTTATCCTTCCAGGGCAACATAATGGAAGAGAAGCTGCATGTACAGTATCTAATTATAGACAAGTGTTTATTTATCCTTCCAGGGCAACATAATGGAAGAGAATCTGCATGTACAGTATCTAATTATAGACAAGGGTTTATTTATCCTTCCAGGGCAACATAATGGATGAGAAGCTGCATGTACAGTATCTAATTATAGACAACGGTTTATTTATCCTTCCAGGGCAACATAATGGAAGAGAAGCTGCATGTACAGTATCTAATTATAGACAAGTGTTTATTTAGCCTTCCAGGGCAACATAATGGAAGAGAAGCTGCATGTACAGTGTCTAATTATAGACAAGGGTTTATTTATCCTTCCAGGGCAACATAATGGAAGAGAAGCTGCATGTACAGTATCTAATTATAGACAAGGGTTTATTTATCCTTCCAGGGCAACATAATGGAAGAGAAGCTGCATGTACAGTATCTAATTATAGACAAGGGTTTATTTATCCTTCCAGGGCAACATAATGGAAGAGAAGCTGCATGTACAGTATCTAATTATAGATAACGGTTTATTTATCCTTCCAGGGCAACATAATGGAACATAATGGAAGTGTTTATTTATGCTTCCAGGGCAACATAATGGAAGAGAAGCTGCATGTACAGTATCTAATTATAGACAAGGGTTTATTTAGCCTTCCAGGGCAACATAATGGAAGAGAAGCTGCATGTACAGTATCTAATTATAGACAAGGGTTTATTTAGCCTTCCAGGGCAACATAATGGAAGAGAAGCTGCATGTACAGTGTCTAATTATAGACAAGGGTTTATTTATCCTTCCAGGGCAACATAATGGAAGAGAAGCTGCATGTACAGTATCTAATTATAGACAAGGGTTTATTTAGCCTTCCAGGGCAACATAATGGAAGAGAAGCTGCATGTACAGTATCTAATTATAGACAAGGGTTTATTTATCCTTCCAGGGCAACATAATGGAAGAGAAGCTGCATGTACAGTATCTAATTATAGACAAGGGTTTATTTATCCTTCCAGGGCAACATAATGGAAGAGAAGCTGCATGTACAGTATCTAATTATAGACAAGGGTTTATTTATCCTTCCAGGGCAACATAATGGAAGGGAAGCTGCATGTACAGTATCTAATTATCGACAAGGGTTTATTTATCCTTCCAGGGCAACATAATGGAAGAGAAGCTGCATGTACAGTATCTAATTATAGACAAGGGTTTATTTATCCTTCCAGGGCAACATAATGGAAGAGAAGCTGCATGTACTGTATCTAATTATAGACAAGGGTTTATTTATCCTTCCAGGGCAACATAATGGAAGAGAAGCTGCATGTACAGTATCTAATTATAGACAAGGGTTTATTTATCCTTCCAGGGCAACATAATGGAAGAGAAGCTGCATGTACAGTATCTAATTATAGACAACGGTTTATTTATCCTTCCAGGGCAACATAATGGAACATAATGGAAGTGTTTATTTATCCTTCCAGGGCAACATAATGGAAGAGAAGCTGCATGTACAGTATCTAATTATAGACAAGGGTTTATTTATCCTTCCAGGGCAACATAATGGAAGAGAAGCTGCATGTACAGTATCTAATTATAGACAAGTGTTTATTTATCCTTCCAGGGCAACATATTGGAAGAGAAGCTGCATGTACAGTATCTAATTATAGACAAGTTGACTAACATATAGCCTACCAAAATGTCAGAAAGACACAAAAAAAGCATCACCTGTCAAAAAATCCTCACCTGTCAAAAAATCCTCACCTCTGTCAAGAAATCCTCACCCCCTGTCAAAAAATGCTCCATTGTCTCTGACTGTAGCCTACAGTGCATTTTCTATATTAGCGGGTTAGGGTCGGATGTGGGCCTCAGATTTTCACTTTAGCACATATAGTTGGCCGTTGAAGATGGGTTATTAGCAATTGCGGGTGGGTGCGAGTGAACAAACAGCTGACACGTGCACCACTAGCGACTAGCCATCCCCCCTTTAAAATGTCCAACCCTCCCATCCCCAATACCACCCACATCAACCTTCACTGACAGCCCAAATGAGGCACACAATTTCTCCTAGTCCCCATCCAGTCTCTGACCAAGACGCCACATCAGTCATATCACTTTGACATGAGAAAGGACTCCGAGACTGACTCAGTGCAGTATGGGATAGATGGCATATAACGCAGGCCAGCTCTTATGCAACAAATAAACTATGCAGGTCTACATACTGTGGCCTGAGGCCTTCACGGTTTCTGTTGTCTAAGGTTCATGTTAAAGCATATCACTATATGAATTATTTGGATTTAATGACCATTCAGAGATTAGAAATGAGAGGTTCATTTACAATGCCTGATTGACTTGTTAAGTATTTCAGCCATCACAGTCATACAGCAGACTAGTTGGTATGTCACATGTGGATATGTTTCAATATATCTGCTGAGCCCCTCATGCCCCCATTGCTGATTGGTTAAACTCACTGCTCATGTTGAAATACCCCTACGGACCTGCGCCATGAAATTGCCAGCTTCTCTGTGGCGCAGCTGGCTACCAGTGTTTCGAGAGTCACTTATGTTTGCAAGAAAGACGTCCCAAGAGCTTGTCTCAGTGCGAGCTCATGAGGGCGGAAGCTATACTGTTATACTATTGGTCATTTGTACTGTGGCAGCACGAGGCTGGTTACATATACATGTACAGTGCCTTGCGAAAGTATTCGGCCCCCTTGAACTTTGCGACCTTTTGCCATATTTCAGGCTTCAAACATAAAGATATAAAACAGTATTTTTTTGTGAAGAATCAACAACAAGTGGGACACAATCATGAAGTGGAACGACATTTATTGGATATTTCAAACTTTTTTAACAAATCAAAAACAGAAAAATTGGGCGTGCAAAATTATTCAGCCCCCTTAAGTTAATACTTTGTAGCGCCATCTTTTGCTGCGATTACAGCTGTAAGTCGCTTGGGGTATGTCTCTATCAGTTTTGCACATCGAGAGACTGACATTTTTTCCCATTCCTCCTTGCAAAACAGCTCGAGCTCAGTGAGGTTGGATGGAGAGCATTTGTGAACAGCAGTTTTCAGTTCTTTCCACAGATTCTCGATTGGATTCAGGTCTGGACTTTGACTTGGCCATTCTAACACCTGGATATGTTTATTTTTGAACCATTCCATTGTAGATTTTGCTTTATGTTTTGGATCATTGTCTTGTTGGAAGACAAATCTCCGTCCCAGTCTCAGGTCTTTTGCAGACTCCATCAGGTTTTCTTCCAGAATGGTCCTGTATTTGGCTCCATCCATCTTCCCATCAATTTTAACCATCTTCCCTGTCCCTGCTGAAGAAAATGCTGCCACCACCATGATGCTGCCACCACCATGTTTGACAGTGGGGATGGTGTGTTCAGGGTGATGAGCTGTGTTGCTTTTACGCCAAACATAACGTTTTGCATTGTTGCCAAAAAGTTCAATTTTGGTTTCATCTGACCAGAGCATCTTCTTCCACATGTTTGGTGTGTCTCCCAGGTGGCTTGTGGCAAACTTTAAACGACACTTTTTATGGATATCTTTAAGAAATGGCTTTCTTCTTGCCACTCTTCCATAAAGGCCAGATTTGTGCAATATACGACTGATTGTTGTCCTATGGACAGAGTCTCCCACCTCAGCTGTAGATCTCTGCAGTTCATCCAGAGTGATCATGGGCCTCTTGGCTGCATCTCTGATCAGTCTTCTCCTTGTATGAGCTGAAAGTTTAGAGGGACGGCCAGGTCTTGGTAGATTTGCAGTGGTCTGATACTCCTTCCATTTCAATATTATCGCTTGCACAGTGCTCCTTGGGATGTTTAAAGCTTGGGAAATCTTTTTGTATCCAAATCCGGCTTTAAACTTCTTCACAACAGTATCTCGAACCTGCCTGGTGTGTTCCTTGTTCTTCATGATGCTCTCTGCGCTTTTAACGGACCTCTGAGACTATCACAGTGCAGGTGCATTTATACGGAGACTTGATTACACACAGGTGGATTGTATTTATCATCATTAGACATTTAGGTCAACATTGGATCATTCAGAGATCCTCACTGAACTTCTGGAGAGAGTTTGCTGCACTGAAAGTAAAGGGGCTGAATAATTTTGCACGCCCAATTTTTCAGTTTTTGATTTGTTAAAAAAGTTTGAAATATCCAATAAATGTTGTTCCACTTCATGATTGTGTCCCACTTGTTGTTGATTCTTCACAAAAAAATACAGTTTTATATCTTTATGTTTGAAGCCTGAAATGTGGCAAAAGGTCGCAAAGTTCAAGGGGGCCGAATACTTTCGCAAGGCACTGTATGTGTGTGAGAAGCGTTGGGGGCTGGGCGATGTTTATACACCTGACATAACGAGGATACATAGTCCTGACTCGTGCTGTGGCAGAGTGTGTGCGACAGCACTGTCGGATTGATAGGAATGAGCCGGGGCAGGTATGGTAATAAGCACCGCGTCTTAACCACAAGACAACAGGTTACACACTGAGCCAAAGTGACAGCTGTCACTGTGTTTTAATGACAGACACAACCCAAGGTGACCACCAAACAGTCAGGTGAGATGACTACATGGGCAGTGTTTACATTACACACATAAATACGTCATATATATATGGGGCCTGTTTCCTAGACCCAAATTAAGCTTAGTCCTGGATTAAAAAGCATTCTCAAGTGAGAATCTGCATTTAAAATGTATTTTAGTCCAGGACACAAAGTGTCTCATAATTTGTCATTTTGTACATGTTTACAAGAAAACAGCATGGTCCTGCATGTGCTTAGAATTGATTGTTTTGACTGTTGAAAATGCCTATGAGTGCTGATCTAGAATCAGTTTTGCCTTTCAGATCATAATGGATAAAAGGAGGGAGTAGTATTACAGGTGAATTATTTGATCATTTTATTTCACCTATAGTCAAATAAAGTTGAGCAAACTGAAGGGACTGTGGCTTTCTAAAGGGCATTGTCCTCAGATGATACCAGGTCATCGTGGAGGAACAGCTAATCTCTCTCCTGTACAAACACTAATCTAATAGAAAGCATCAAAGCAACTTCCTTCCCAACGACACTGATGAGGACATACAGTGAGTGGGTTGCCAGGCTAACGTCAACATTTCCGCCGCTGTCTGTCACTTGGCAAGGCTACGCCACATGTCTCCCGTACAGCGTGTGTGTGTTTGTGTAAAACAGTAATTAAAGCCAATGATGTCTACTGTAAGATCTTTTAGGTTCAGATTCTCACTGTGGGTGCCATCTGCTCCAGGATGTGGTTATGGGTATAGGTGCCTTTCTCATTCACTGAAAAACACCCTGCAGAGGAAAATATTCAAATCCCTTAGGGGGTGTTCCAAACTGGGTATTCGCCAATGTGTGTGTGTGCATGTGCGCGCATGCGTGCGTGTCTGCGTGCGTGTGTTTCCTGTCAGTTTGTGTGTCTGTGTCCTGCCAGTGGTTGAGTGTGTCATGTACTTTCAGTCAGTTCACACAGAGCCCATGTGTCGATATTGTCCAGGGCATTTAGACATTAACCAGGCCAGGGTCAGATTAGGGCACAGACAGTTCTTCAAATCTTATTGCAGGGGTGCGTCCAGGCCCTAAGCGAGATTTGTTTGCCGCTCCCATTAGAGTGTTTTTATAACAAATTTCATGCAATTCTATTCATTTTGCCATGGGACAGAGAAAAAAAAAATCAGTTTTGAAACTAATTTCCTGCAATTCTACATATTTTGCGATGACGTATGCGTCGGGGGTGCGTTAATGATATCTGAGTGAGGTCGATATTCGGCCATGATTACTAGAAGTTTAGAAGGCTGGCGAGACTAAATTACTAATATAAACATTGTTAGCTAATTGAGTGACTGTCAGTGACTAACATAACAAGAGAAAAAGTACTGATGTACAAATTTCAAACTTGCACCTTATGTTTTCTACTATTCTAGCTCTCAACAGTAAGTTTCTTTAAAAAAATTGAGATATACTGTATATAAAAAACATATTTTGGGGGGAGCCGAGGGCCCCCTAGCAGCCTGAGGCCCTAAGAGTCTGGTCATGTCGCTTATGCCTGGAGTCGCCCCTGGGCGCGTTTCAATAGTCTACAGTGGCTTCCTTCAATCTTCTTCAACTGCACTGATCTGAAACTACAGGATTAGGTGAAAGCAATATGATTGATGCCTTGTAAGGAGTTGCTTTCACCTCACCAGTTCTTTCCAGGCAGTGGAGATTCATGAAAAGAGAAAGTGAGAAGAACCTATTTTAGACTATTGAGATTCATTCCTGGATTAGCCATGGCCTGAAACTAGAAATTGGATCACTGTTGAATTACAAAACTGTCATAATAGTACAATAACAACATAATTGACTACACAATTATGCATTTTGTTCTACAATAACTCATTGTCCTGCAGTTAGTTGACAACTCAATATAGACGTCCTTGTTCAGACAACTAGATTATTTAAAATATATTCTCCTCATAACAAGCCTCATTGCAGAAGACGTGAACATGCTCTGAGTAGCATCAAGGGCATTGGCTTATTTACCTTGGTTGCACAACTAGGTTTCAGGCAAAGAGAGACGCAGATTATTTCACGCTCACAGTGTTTTTTTCTCTGCTCATATGTTGAGGACATCTGGCGTTCTTAAAAAAAAAAGACAGTGAGAAAGAGAGAGAGTTTCTGTGCACTTTTTCTTTTTGGGTCTCCATCTCAACGAGTCGGGGGTGCGTCTGAATTGGCACCATATAACCTAAACAGTGCTACTTCTGAAGTCCCTCAATCCAGACAAAATACTCCAAGGTATGTCCCCAGTGGAGGTTGACAGCTGTGTGTATGCATGCGTGCGTGTGTCTCTGCCTGCGTGTGTGTAGGGCTGTAACATTGACAGGACTAGCAATTATAGAAGTAACAAACAAAGTACATCCGTTTTGACTAAATAAAATTGTGTGCACTCACAGCAGTGATCACTCATATCAGGTGTATGGTCTCATGCTGCACAAGTTACCACGCTTCATAAACATCCACATAAAATATATTTTTTAAATAATGGTAATTGCTTAAATGAGAAAAACATAAACAGTGAATTCCTGGTCTTCTAGACTGCAAAGAGAAGAAGTGGAGCCAGAGCGATGTGCTGTTAAACAAAGTCCTGAACAGAAGGGGGCCTTTGTGCCCTGCGTCCAGGTGTCAAAGTCGATCTGCTCCTCTTCTCCGGCACAGAACCCATCTGAAAGCATCAGATCACAGAGATAGCAGCATCGCTCCGCTTTCGTCCTGCTGATCAGACGCAGCACTGTATGCCATGGTATGGTGAAGTCCACATACACAGACACATACAAATACAAGTACACACACGTACAAGAAAACACAACCACACACACAACACCCAATACACAAGATATACACATACTGTATAATCTAGAAGCACACACCTGGGTACACACACACACACACACAATAAAAGCTCAGGTTGTGCGCATTAGCAATAAGACTTTGGGCAGAATCCAGTCAAACATGCAATGTCTTTCAGTATAAAATCACTGTCCTTGCACACGTGTATTGTGCTTGGAAAACCATAAGCAATGACGAGTGAAGGTTTTTCTTTTTACAGTAATTACGGATGTGCATTCTTATTATCCTCAGAGAACCTCAGCGTCATCTTCTGTGATTTTTCTGACTACAGGAGAAAAAAAAAATCTATATATGCTACTGTATAAATACTGTGTTTTACGCTTGATTGAATTGAGCCCGAAGACAGGTTTAGGATCCATTTTGACTGACTCTTTCTTGTTGCACATAACGACATGCACAGCACAATGACATTTCCTCTACTGTTTTTAACTGTTTTTAACATCCATGCAAGACAAGACTTTAATGTAATGTTTTTTTCTGCCGTTTCTGTATTATTGGCCCTACTTTAGGATTTGATCATCTTAGGTAGCCTAAGTCCCTTTCAATCTGTGTTGGAAAAAAAATAATTACCAAATTACTGATGCCAGAATTAATCCAACTGATTCCAAATGACATAATCTCTTTTGAGGGTCGGTGGGAACATCTGCATTGTAGCCCTGGTGGGGTTTCCGCTTAAGTAGCCAATCTTCCTTGTATAACCAAATAGGTTGCGTTTAGACAGGCAGCCCAATTCTGATATTTTTCTAAATTAATTGGTCTTATGACCAATCAGATCAGCTCTGAAAAATATCTGACGTGAAAAGATCTGATGTGATTGGTCAGAAGACAAATTAGTGGAAAAAAGATCAGAATTGGTCTACCTGTCTAAACGCAGCGATAAGAGAGACATGTAATACTTACTGACAGCCAGTAACCTACATCATAGTAGGTCACTTGAGTTGATGTTCTGAGCTACTGTAGCATGATGCTGCATCCCTTCTGTATGCCAAATCCAAACGTCTTCTTCATGCTGCGGAGTCATAGTACAATCCATCGCCTTCTTCTCAACATAATGCCATTCTCATTTGGCAAAATGAAGATTGCTCGCATTATACTGTACCACATACCAGCCGTGGGTTCAAATAGTATCTGTTTCTTTCAAAAACTTTGAGTGTTCGATGTAGCCTTTCTGCAGTTCCAGATGGGATGAGCTCGGACTATCCCATTGTTTCCATTGTGCCAAGCAAGCTCCATCAGGTGCAGCTAAAGTATTTGAAAGAAAATATTTTCACCCAGGTCTGCCACATACTAGTGATGAGCGGGTTGAGTCATAACCCCAGTCCGAGGTGTGGGGCTGGTGGGTTTAGGGTCAGTAAATATTGGGGGTTGAAAACAATACCTTTTAGAAATCCATAAATGTATCATTCTATTACAGTTTATATCTATAGGCTACATTGAGTTTTTCTTTTATCATTTTAGACTACCTGGTACTAATGTGTAAGCCTATAAGCTTTAGGGCCTAACTGTACATGCGCCAAATAGCCTACACACCAATCGCCAAATAGCCTACACACCAATCGCCAAATAGCCTACACACCAATCGCCAAATAGCCTACACACCAATCGCCAAATAGCCTACACACCAATCACCAAATGCTTTGGGAAATGACAGAAAATGTTAACATGATCCATGTAGGCAAAAGGACAATGTCTGAGTTTAATTCAATTGGAGAAAAGCTGCGAAATATAGAGTTGAAAATAAAGAGAAAGGAGGCCCAGAAAAGTCATGTTTGGGAAAGATTTGTCAAAGTGGTTAAAGAGGATGATAGGAGTGTCTGTTATGTTGTGTGATGATTGTGAGGCGCTATACAAATTCGACAGTCACAAGATGGGGACTTCAAATAGGCCTATGGAACGTCAAGGGAACTGTAGCCTACTGATCAGATGTTTTAAATGGAAACTGAAATCCAGACACTGACTGTAGGTCTCTCACATAGCCTTAATATTAACTCCTGCAGAATTAAGCATTTATTGAAGTAAAATGATACTCCAAATGTCGGCGAAAGTTTGACTCGGAACAGGAGTGAAGAAATATGATTTCTTTCTTTCAGCATCTTGAGAGAATGTGAATGCCAGTTAGATACCATCTGTAGGTGCATCATCTTTATCAGCATCATAAAAGCTGATAGTATTTCAACCACATAAAATAGGATTCCTAAAACATATTGGGTCGTTTTCACAGTTTTCTATTTCGTTACAACCGATCAAACTGATGTCATTTGGACATTTTGCACAGAATATCTTTCCAGTTTTTTGGGGTTGAGTTATTGCATTTTCTCCCTGGTCCCTAAATGTATTTGTTGTGTGAAAGCAGCAGAAGCATTCATTCTATTGATTTATGACATTATTCTGGTTAGCAAGGGTTTATTTAGTCTTCTAGGGCAACATATAATGACAGAAGAGAAGCTGCATGTATGGACAAGTTGACTAACAAATACCATACCAAAATGTCAGGAATTATCATCAGAAACATATCTAAATCAGGCAAAAGAAAATCTTGTACCCCCGTAAAGAAATCGTTCTGCCATCTCTGGCTGTAGCTTACAGTGCATTTTCTATATTAGGGTTGGGGTCGAGTGCAGGCCTCAGATTTTCACTATCACATGAAGTCGGGAAGTTGCAGATGGGTTATTAGCAATTGTGGGTGCGGGTGAACAAACAGCTGACCCGCGCACCACTACCACATACATGACTCTGAAATCAAAAGAATAATCAGTGATATTGTAGGCTCTCATTTATTTCACGCAAGGTTGTTATCTTAAATACAGAGGCATGTGTTTGCAACATACAACAAAAAAAATTCAACTGAAAGTAGTAAAACCTCTTTCTGAATAATATTTACTGCAATGGGGGCTTCACTGAGGCACTGCATTGTGGTTGAGCAGTGAGAAATGCTCTGGGAATAATCATTATAACAACAAAACGATTATATACGGACTGCTGAGAAGATGACTGTTGTAGGTTATTGCATTTCTGACAGTTTATAAGAATGAAAAATAAGCATTTTCTGTGCATGTCTTGGATGTTTTTATGATGAAGCAGCTCTCGTTAGGATGAAAACAGTGCATTTATGATAGAGATGTGCAGAGTTGACTTTTCACCATGACATTTTTGTATAAAAATGTCCCACCCAAAAACGAATAGGATCGCTCCCGACTTTTAAACATGTTCCCCAACATTCCCAATACAAAGCATGCAATCAGAAATGTCTTTAGAAAAGTCCCCGTAGACACTGGTAAATAGCAGTGCGATCCCAGTCACACACCCATGGCATCTAATGGGAGAACGATGTGAGTAGAGGTCCATTTAGAAACAGGACAGGGGTATATACCAGGCACACACTGGATCTATTGCTACAGAAAACAGCCCTTCAACACACCTGCAACCATAACCTGAAAATATATATCATATTAAAGTTGAGCGGTGTCCTTATTATTATTTGAGTCAAATAGAAACCAGTGTCAGTGATATAGTTGAGAGTAGGCCTAAGCTATGGGTAACCAAGAGAAGCTGAACGATTTGTAGAGTTCAAGCAAAAATAAATGCTGTACAAACTTTGACCCTTTTATCCTAAAAAGTAGTAAATTATTGCTAAACACAGTTTGTGCAAAATAGATAAATAATTGTTTTTCAGTCTTGAGCGCAACGTCACTATATGATGCAGTCAAAACATGCGAAACACACTTTAAATAAAAAATAAATAGGACGATTATCCGTCCGACTAATAGTGAATATGATCGCTGATGGTCATATAAAATATATAGCCATTGGGGCAGTTTTAATCCTACAGAAGTTATGGAGAAAGAGAAATCTGTCAATCGTAACCATGAGATAGATGTCGGTTTGATTGTCACATACAGATCATGGTTACTGCACTGCTTCTTAGCTTTGTGTAACTAGGCCCAGATTGTTATGAAAGAAAAACAACTAAAATGCAGGGCCCCCGGATATCTCGGGATATCTTTACGTGTAAACGTAAATGCAAAAATGCTCAAAATATGCTCAAATACAATGTGGTAGTACTGCAATTCAGAAGAGGCCATGGTTTTTTTCTTACTCTAAAAATATAAAAAATTGTAATTATTGTACTGCTATGAAAGACTGGTAACATCAACAATGTTATACTTTACTACGAAAAATTGTATCCCTTAGTTTTTTTTCTCACATCTCACAGTTTGAAAACTATTTATTATAAGTAATCACACCAATAATAGTAAGACCTTTAATGAACTCATAAGGTCAGGCATACTTTGTAAATATTGATAAACTGTATTTCCTTCAGTCTAATAAATTATTATTACATCAGTGATATAATTGTTGTGACCCTGCAAAGGTCATTCATGCATATTAACTGTGAAGCAAAGTTGACATGAGCAGGGTCAAAGGTCATCTAGGATTTACACACACCGCTTTTGTGTACTCCCTCAAAGCATGTTCTCCAAAAAGAAATAAATAGTTAGCCTTTTCTCTATGAAAACCCCTGCAGATTCTCTGGACAACCACAAGTATTAAACCAGTGTCATTTGAGCTATGTTACATTCGGTAAACAACAAGAAAAGAAAGAGAGAAAAAAGCATTTCCTAGTTGCCATTACAGAAATGTCTCGCGGTCTGGTACTCTGTCGGGTGCGGGGCAATGTTCCCTCAAGTCACTGTTCCTGGACTGTTCGGAAATTAAAACTTGGAAAAGTTCACTAGTCGCCCGTGTGACGCTGTCGTAAGACGGTGGAGAGGAGGTGGAGGACAGGGTCTCCATCAGCTCCATCTCAGGCCCCCCGTAGTGCTCCTTGATCATGGAGGCTATGAGACCCTCTTTCTCTGGAGCGGTGCCCCCCTCGCCCGTGGGGCTCTGCGTCAGACTGATCTGCATTGATCTGTACAGGAAGGAGGCTTGCTTCATTTGCCTCCGCACCAGATGCCTGCGGTAGCACCTCTGGATAACAGCGGCCGACACATCCTCCTGCTTGCGCCTCAGCGTGGTGGTGATGGGCTCGTAGGAGATCTTGGACGGATTGGCCATCATGAACTTCTCCTCCATCTGCTGTTTGAGAGCATCCATCTCGCCCGACTCACCCAGCACGCGCTTGGTGAAGGCAAACAGAATGTCCAGGCAGTGGATCTTATCACCGCTCACCATGGGAAGGTCCATGGAGATCAGCTTGATCTTGTTGGGCTTGCCGATGCGCAGCGGCTCCGACAGCGTGTCTGCAAAGTCTGACAGCTTGGCGTACTCGATGAACTGCGTGGCTTCCGGGTCAAACTTCTCCCACACCTCATAGAACATCTCAAAGTCGTCCTCGCTCAGCGGCTCGGTGCTCTCCTCGGTGGCCACGCTGAAGTTCTCCAGGATGATGGCGATGTACATGTTGACCACGATGAGGAAGGAAATTATGATGTAGGTGACAAAGAAGGTGATGCCCACCGAGGGGTTGCCACAGTTGCCCCGGGCATTGGTGCCTGTGTGGATGAGGTTGGGGTTGCACTCTTCCGGAGAGTTGTTGAGGATGGGGCTGAGCAGGCCGTCCCAGCCTGCCGACGTGGTGATTTGGAACAGACAGATCATACTGTTGCCGAATGTCTCGAAGTTGAACATGTCGTCGATCCCTGCCTGCTTCTTGACATAGGCAAAGTTGGCCATGCCAAAGATGGCGTATATGAACATTACCAGGAAGAGCAGGAGGCCGATGTTGAACAGGGCGGGAAGGGACATCATTAAGGCAAAGAGTAAGGTCCTTATTCCTTTGGCTCCGCGGATGAGTCGCAGTACTCGTCCAATCCTGGCTAATCGAATGACTCTGAAAAGAGTGGGCGATACAAAGTACTTCTCTATGATGTCAGCGAGAACGATACCTGGAAGAAAGGAGGGGAAAAAATATGAATGAGATCTCTGTACTTCTAATAGACCATCATGAACCATTTAACGGCATAGAGTAAGGTCAACTTTTTCACATCATTTAGCAGATGCTCTTATACAGAGTGACTTACAGGAGCAATTAGGAATAAGTGCCTTGCTCAAAGGCACATTGACAGATTTTTCAACTAATCAGCTCAGGGATTGGCCCAACACTCTTAACCGTTAGGCTACCTGCCACCCCTACACACTATGTACACAATATCTTAGAAAATTAGGTTGACAATTGGTAACCAGGAGTGAATATTAGCTTCGTTCTCCTCCAAGTCAATTCCAGCTTCCACCATCTCAATCACCAATGAGCACATGATAAAGGCTTCTACTCTTACTACAGAGTCTGTCTGCCCTCAAATGACATTCATGTTGCCTCCCAACCCTCTCACCCCCACAACCAATTTACCATCTGTCCCTGATTTGTGACCCTCCTCTCCCCATGGAACAAGACTGTCACCTGAGATGGATCGGAGAGGGGGGTTGGGAGCCACCCTTTAGAGCCATATGTCAAGCCCCCAGCCCCCTCACCGACTACAGTCAGCTGATGCAGCACCTCAATCACGCCCAAATCACCCCCACTGACAGCCCTGATTGCTAGGATTACCTTCACCTCAACAGGGGCATTCTTGTCCACACACATCAGTTAGCATGGAGGCAGCTACTTAGCTTCAATCTATGTGCTAGCCCTTTGGTTTGCTTCAGCCCCCCCCCCCCCCCCCCCCAATGCAGAACATTTATGTTCACAGAACGGGGAATTCGTTTGGCGGATACTGAACAGGGGCTATTACCTACTGTAAGCACAGTGCCCTAGTTTCATCAGATATAGCCCCACTTAAATTCAATGACTTGATTGACATGATAGATAACCTTGCCAAATGGACACTAAAATCTTGGATGATGGCCAAGGTGTATTGTCCGTTGCATTGAAAAACACAACTAAGATTCTGAAATGTGTTCTTTGAGCATGATATTGTTTGGAACTAAATTCAAATGATTTGTAATCTGTTGTAAATTTTAAGGTTCCAAGCTAAATGTCATAATCTGTGTATGGGCCAGCTAGTGACGGGGTTTGCCTTGCTTACAGACGGGTTGGTTGTTTAGCAAGTATGTGAGCAAGTATGAGGAAAACAGATGGGGTTGGATTCGATTTTTGACAACATGTAAACTATATTTAGTCTCCAAATGTTTATTGAAAATAGAAATACATTTGCACACGGAGCACTTGTTGTCTCTCAAATACATTGTTGTCTCTCAATTGTTGGTTAGCTAGCTAGCGAATTTTAGCCATATTAGCATTGACATGAAATCAGTCAAAACACCGCAAAACAAGACATGGTATCATGAACAAGATAAAACTAGCTGAAACGAGCCACCTACGATTCCCCACATGGCAGCTTCTTGTCATTGTTGCTAGCTATCTGACCGCTCAGAATCATAGCTAAGCACAGCTTCCAGCCCCATCGATGCGCACGCATCATTTTTGTGACATTGTCAGCCAACGCAAGGTCATGTGATCAACTGTAACACCCAAGGACACCCAAGGACACAGTGACATTAGAAGAGAACTACGAACTGTTGGCCAGACATCAGGTACATATAGCTACATATAGCAACCTTATTCCAGTATAACTGTCAGGTGATGAACCCATGTAATTACATTGTAACGAGAATAATTGAAAACCTCTGATTAAGCCCAAGCAACAGACTCACCAACGATGGAGAGGATGACCACCACAAAGTCAAAGATGTTCCAGCCAATGGTAAAGAAGTAGCACCGCAGCGCCACGATCTTGATGAGGCACTCGCAGGAGAAGATGATGATGAAGGCCAGGTTGATTTTGTTGAGGATGTACTCCATGCGGGCCGGCTGCTCGTCCGTCTCCACCATCATGGTAATCATGTTGAGCAGGATGAGGACCATGATGATGATGTCGAACGCCTGCTTGCCCACCAGGTCGAAGAAGAAGCCCTGCACTTGGTTCTGGGAGAAGAGAGGAGGTGTGAGAAGTGGGTGAAAAGCCCTTTTGGAACCCAAGAGGCTAATGCACTAGGGCAAAGAAAATTAAAGGAATAGTTCACTTTATTTAGGTTTTAACTTATTTTCAACTTATCTGGGGTGTTATCAAAAACAAGTTAATACCTTCAAAGAAATGATCTATCCCTTTAATAAGATCAAGAAAGTAGGGTTCAATTAGCTCCAGCTTACCACTGGCCTTGGAATCGGTTTCTGAGGCTTTTTAGACCCTAGCTTCTTCATGGCGTTGTAATATTTTTTCTGTTCCTCTGTCATGAAGATGTCTTGCCCACCTAAGTAAAGAGACACCCCTTTTCTGTTATTTTCACTGTGAAAATAACACTTTTTTCATGGCAGGTATCTGGTTTGTTCACATCAAACCATTTGTTGGCCATGATGCTTTTGATACTTATCTTTCGTTTCTGCTGGTTGAAGTTGTCGATGATCACCCCGATAAAGAGGTTGAGGGTGAAGAAGGAGCCAAAGATGATGAAGATGATGAAGTATAGGTACATGTACATGTTCACCTCTCTGATAGGCTGTTCCTCCACCTAGTCCAGCCAGTGGAAAAAGCAATACATCATTCAGTTATATTTTTATCAGTTGAAATCTGTGTTATTCTGGTAAATGTTATTGTGATATTGCATCAAGGCATGGCTATGACAAAGACAGCCATTAA
Source organism: Oncorhynchus kisutch (assembly GCF_002021735.2). Lineage (NCBI taxonomy): Eukaryota > Metazoa > Chordata > Actinopteri > Salmoniformes > Salmonidae > Oncorhynchus > Oncorhynchus kisutch. Next base: position 70,547,157 of record NC_034184.2, read on the forward strand.
TGAAATTAATGAAAATACCAAAGCTCTATGTACCAAACCCTTTCGATAATGTTATACAAAACAAGTACATTGGCGTTTAATACTTACAGCACGAGAATCCACTGCTGCATACATGATGTCCATCCAGCCTTTGAATGTAGCCTTGTAACAAAGGACATAAACTTCAATGGGCATGATGAGGTAATTAGGTGTGCCACTATTATCGCCATATAAACACATGCAGAGGACAAAAGATGCATTTGTATACACAACGTTCATGCAGTAAAAGATGTTCGCTTTTGACATCAGATTTGAAGATACACTACATGACCAAAAATATGTGGACACCTGGTAGTCAAACATCTCATTCCAAAATCATGGGCATTAATATGGACCAGCTTCCCCCTTTGCTGCTATAACAGCCTCCACTGTTCTGGGAAGGCTTTCCACTAGATGTTGGAACATTGCTGTGGGGACTTGCTTCCATTCAGCCACAAGAGCATTTGTGAGGTCGGCACTGATGTTGGGCTCGTATGGGGGCAGATGGTGAAGAGTGATCTAGAAAACGCGTTTCAACTGCTGCAGAGTCCAATGCGGGCCAGCTTTACACCACTCCAGCCAATGCTTTGCATTGCACATGGTGATCTTACGCTTTGAACTCACCCACAGTGTCGTTGCGCAAAATAGTATGCAGCATCATCTGGATATATATGCAACAAAAGTTCAACATTCACCTTCCGCTACTATTTCTGTCAAGCCGTCTGCAACGCAATGCTGTGAGGCAAACGCAGCGTTTCATTGGAAATGTATGTTATTCTGGTTTACCAAAATGCTGTCAGCGTGTTTGAAGCGTTAGGCTTGTGTGCAGCTGCTCGGCCATGGTAACCGGTTTCATTGAGCTCCCGACAAACAGCTCTTGTGCTGATGTTGCTTCCAGAGGCAGTTTGGAACTCGGTAGTGAGTGTTGCAACTGAGGACAGGTGATTTTTACACGCTACGCGATTAAGCACTCAGCGGTCCCGTTCTGTGAACTCGAGTGGCCTACCACTTCGCGGCTGAGCCATTGTTGCTCCTAGACGTTTCCACTTCACTATAACGGCTCATACAGTTGACCGGGGCAGCTCTAGCAGGGCAGAAATTTGACACACTGACTAGTTGGAAAAGTGGCATCCTATGACAGTGCCACGTCGAATGTCACTGAGCTCTTCAGTAAGGTCATTCTACTGCCAATGTTTTAAATCAAATTTACCGTAAAATGCTTACTTACAAGCTCTTAACCAACAATGCAGTTTTAAGAAAATAAGATTTTTACTAAATAAACTAAAGTATAAAAAGTAGCACAATAAAATAACAATACCAAGGCTAAATAGAGGAGATACCGGTACAGAGTCAATGTGCGGGCTACAGGTTAGTCGAGGTCATTGAGGTAATATGTATATGTAGGTAGGGGAATAAAGTGACTTTGCATAGATAATAAACAGGGAGTAGCAGCAGTGTAAAAAAATGCAAATAGTCGGGGTAGCACTTTGATTAATTGTTCCGCATTCTTATGGCTTAGGGGTAGAAGCTTTTAAGGAGCCTTTTGGACCTAGACTTAGTATTCCGGTACCACTTGCCGTGTGGTAGCAGAGAGGACAGTCCATGACTTGGGTGACTGGAGTATTTTAATTTTTTGGGGGCCTTCCTCTGACACCGCCTAGTATAAAGGTCCTGGATGGCAGGAAGCTTGGCCAGAATGATGTATTGGGCCGTACACACTACCCTCTGTAGCGCCTTCTGGTCGGATGCCGAGCAGTTGTCATACCAGGTGGTGATGCAACCAGTCTCGATGGTGGGGATCTGGGGACCCATGCCAAAACCTTTCAGTCTACTGAGGGGGAATAGGCTTTGTCATGCCCTTTTCACGACTGTCTTGGTGTGTTTGGACCATATAGTTTTTTGGTGATGTGGATGAACTTGAAGCTCTCGACCCGCTCCACTACAGCCCTGTCTATGTGAATGGGGGTGTGATCGGCCCTCCTTTTCCTATAGTCCACAATCAGCTCCTTTGTCTTGCTCACGTTGAGGGAGAGGTTGTTGTCCTGGCACCAAATTGCCAGGTCTCTGACCTCCTCCCTATAGGCTGTCTCATTGTTGTCGGTGATCAGGCCTACCATCGTTGCATCATCAGCAAACTTAATGATAGTGGAGTCGTGCCTGGCCACACACACACATGGGTGAACAGGGAGTACAGGAGGGGACTAAGCACGCACCCCTGAGGGGCCCCTGTGTTGACGATCAGCGTGGCAGATGTGTTGTTGCCTACCCTTACCCCCTGGGTGTGGCCCGTCAGGAAGTCCAGGATCCAGTTGCAGAGGGAGGTGTTTAGTCCCAGGGTCCTTAGCTTAGTGATGAGCTTTGTGGGCACTATGGTGTTGAACGCTGAGCTGTAGTCAATGAGCAGCATTCTCGCATAGGAGTTCCTTTTGTCCAGGTGGGAAAGGGCAGTGTGGAGTGCATTAGAGATTGCATCATCTGTGGATCTGTTGGGGTGGTATGCGAATTGGAGTGGGTCTAGGGTTTCCTGGATGATGGTGTTCATTTGAGTCATAACTATTCTTTCAAGGCACTTCATGGATACAGACGTGAGTGCTACGGAGTGGTAGTCATTTAGGCAGGTTACCTTGGCAATCTTGGGCACAGGGGCTATGGTGGTCTGCTTGAAACATGTAGGTATTACAGACTTGGTCAGGGAGAGGTTGAAAATGTCAATGAAGACAGTTGTTCCAGTTGGTTTCTCTATGGAGATTGCATGGCTGTGTGCTCAATGTTATACACCTGTCAGCAAATTGTGTGGCTGCAATAGCTGAATCTACTAATTTGAGGGGGTGCCCACATACTTTTGTATATATAGTGTATATGTTTGTATTTCCAGCCTCTGGATTTTTCCAGAACTATGACACAGAGTGGGGGAATCTATCTTTCCTTTAAGGAAGCCCCCCCACCCAGAGAAAAACACTTACAGTCTGTACAAAATAAATATTGCATGTGTGTCATGTGAGAGCTATGGTTTTATTAATGGCAGTGGAAAGGACTTATATGGGCTTCCTCCTGACTGCATGGAGTGTCTTTCTAGTTGGAGGAAAAAGGAGAGTGAGTGGGGAGCCCCACTTCAACACAAGTGAGTTCTTATCAGCGAGAAATCACGCCGGTGGGCCTTTTCCATTTGGTTACGTGTTATTACTGGCTTTTGTGAATGACTGAGGGTCAGACTATTTCCAGATGCAAATGGGAGGTTTGCATGGAGGCAAGTCACAAGAAGGTGACAGAAAGGAGCTAAGTGAACTGTTGCTAGGCTACCGTGCCAACTAAGTTAAAACGAAGAATGAAGTGCACTCTCGCTGATCACACAATTCTCTGTAATGGCCCCCGTCGCTGCTAAAAATAAGAGCCTAGCGACTTGTTGATTGATTCGGGGCTCTCTGGACAGACAAGGTGGGCAGCGACAAAAAGTATAAAGTACAAAGTGGGAGGAAAGAACGTCTCAAACTGTGAGGAAAAATAAAAGGAAAGGGGAAAAAAAGCCAAACTCACAACTTGTAGGAGTGCAAGGTAACCAGCGCCCACGTTGTCGAAGTTCACTTTGACTTTAGTCCAGTAGAACTGCGTGTCGTTCATGGCCAGGCAGTCGGTCTTATTGTTGACCACGGACACGTTGTGGATGTAGCCCGTCCGGTTGACGCAGCGGCCGTACTTGCCTGCGAACAGGTTGACCCCCATGATGCTGAAGATGAGCCAGAAGATGAGGCACACCAGCAGGACGTTCATGATGGACGGGATGGCGCCAATCAGGGCGTTCACCACAACCTGTTTCCATGGAAACACATCAAGTCAGTTATCCATCCGGCCCCCTTTTGCTGTCACGTGCCACACTTCATACACAACAGTAACTCAATCAGAGAAACTCAGTGTCTACATGCTTGTGGTTCAATTCACCTACCCTAAGTGCTTACCCAATCCACACCCCCCCAAAACACAAAATATCAAACCACTCAAACAAAAGAGATCCTAATGAAAAGATAATAATCAAACCCAAAATGTCCAAAGTTCATGCAAACTACTGAATCTGGCAAATGAGATTATTAAGAGTGTGTGTCTTATATTCAATCAGGAGCAGCAGCAGCTTTTCAAACCACCCTGGTAAGAGATTTCCTGGTTGAGAGGAAATGAGTGCTGAGCCAGGAGATCCTGAGTATCACAGCTCTAATGGAACCAGTAGATAGGGGGTTTAGCCCCGTGCATCCCTCAAGAGAGTGTCACAAAGAAATCTGCTGCTCACTCAGACTCGCGCCTCTGTATAGCCGGGCTGCACTTCCACTTTGCGTTTACCACTGAGTAGTGGACCCAGCCATTTTAAAGCAGCGTGACGCCTAATCCCATTTGCCAGATTTACAGTGGCGGAGAGCAGCGAGCTCGGCGGACATCAGCCCCCCATTTCCGACAGCATGCAAATTTCATGGGCAGGAATTCAAATTAATTCCAGTGGATGTCAGGGGAAATGATATACATATTAGAGGCCACAAGCTAGGCTGACAGGTGTCGACTTAGAAAATGAACACTGTGTAATGGGAGGGAACAATAGCCCAAAATCCTAACTATAGTGTGCATGAAATGTTCAAGAGGGTTTAAGGATGTGCTTTAGGGAATGAATAACGATTATGGAAATGTTACGGGCTAAACATTCATCGGAATATCTGAACACGGGGATGCATGCAAGAGAACGTGATAACAAAATCAACAGCTAAAACAAACAGCGGAACAGCAAGGAGAATAATATTAATACTGTCAGAAGTGAGCAACAACTTGTAATCTAATATTACAGATAACTATAGATGTGAGAAAGGATGGAAAGATTGGAATGAGATAATTGAAATACTCCATACTAAGTGGATTAGGCATGTACATGAATAATGCTCCTATATTTATCAGCTTTTCTGGTAACACTACATAAATGTGTCCATATTCCTGCGTAATAATGCTGTAATTCCCTGTAACAACATTGATTTATTAAGAACTGGTCTATCTAACTGCAAACTTGTAATTACAAAAAATGCTCAATTCCATTACCAAGCAATTTCTTAACTTCTACGTAATTACACTGGTTTTCTCATTAGACACATACATGTGCAATCTCTCCTTTCAAAAGAATCTATCGAAGAATCTAAGGAAGAAATCGTGTGGTGATGTTACATGTTAGAGCCTAGGGTGGAAGAATTGACATGAAATGTAATACTGCTGGAGAGCTCTAAGACTGCAGTTGTAATTCAATCTATCTACTTAATTTACTCTGCTTGGGCACTTCAGTCTATTCTCATAATTATCTGAACCATTATGTATAATTAGACATTATAGAACAAGACATGATTTGGTGCATGTGTCTGTCAAGTATTTACTTGGTAATAATGTGGTAACAATAGGCCACTTTCTGTTCTAACTTCAGTATGTTGTACACATTTTATACTGCCTGTTTTGATGATTCCCAAATGATGATGTAGGGCCTAATGATCATTTCACCATGAAAGCTCTATGTAAATAACAGGTATAAAAGACTACAAAATAAAGCTTAATATGAAATAAAGCTTATCCAAATTGATAAGTCAGATAATGAGGTAGTCATGTCAGGTAGAGGGGAGAGTTGAAATATGAAAACCAAATAATCTCTTTGTGCTAATATTGCCACTTTGTGCTAATATTGCCACTGCCAGCTCCAAGGGAAAGTATGTCAAGGGATTAGTGGCATTAGCTGGAGAATTGGATTTGACAGCATTATAACACTATAAGTGGAGAGATAAAGTGGGGAAACATTTTGAGTATTCTGAATAGAAACTGCTGGTCAGGGAAAGAAAGGGTGGCAACAGAGGTAGAGAGAGTGATGATGAAGACGGTTTGAGGACAATCGGGAGTTGATGAGTCAGAGAGGAGAGAAGACTCTTACCCGCATGCCTTCAAATCGGGACAGTGCTCTTAGCGGCCTCAGAGCTCTGAGGGTTCTAAGTGATTTGATGGCAGCAAAGTCCGAGTAGCCCAGCATGTTAGCTACTAGACTCACCAAAGACACCTAGGTGGGGACAGAAAGCGCAAGAACCCACATGGTTAGGGGGGCTGCCACAACCTGTTCAAAGGAATTGTGATACACAGAACCTGAAAGGGAACACTGGACAACACTGGTGAGTCCCTCCTGTTAGCAACAGCCCTAAGGGGAAAACGGATAGTTCATTAGACTCCAAGGTCTGCTGTAACCCATCGAGGACGTCTATCTGCTATTCAAGGGAATATAATGTTAAACTTTGTTTATTTCATAGCTGAAGAAATGAAGAGGCCTGTTAACAGACTTTGAAATAGAAATAGGACTGTTAAAGACATCTTCTTGGAACTGTGTAAGAGAGGGAGGAAGAGAGGTCAATGAAAAGTCAACCGCAAAGCCAACCAGAAACTACAGCTCTAGGTGTCTACTGTGGATGGTCGTGGCGGTGGTCAGCAGTCAAATCAGGCCTTACCCTTATGCCGGCAAAGCGGGCCACCGCTCTCAGCGGGCGCAATGCTCGCAGGGTCCTGAGAACTCGCATGGTGCCAATTTGCTCTATATTGACGGCACTGGCCAACAGGCCAATCACTGATATCTGTGTGAATCAAATTATAGTTAATTCAGTGAAAACAGATACTTACTTATTTACTTACTTACTTACTTGCTTATTTACTTGTAAATGAATATACAGTACAGACTTATTAAATACACACAGGTTTCTACACCAGCAAACATTGCATGGAGCAAACTTTTAGCCCCCCCAAAACCCCTCACAACTTCATATTCAACTGCCCTCCAGACACTATATGAGATTAATATCACAATCAGATAAATAATATTGTCAAAGGTTCACAGACTTCGTCATGTTGTTTTAATGAATCACCGATTCAAGAGCAGGGTCTTTTTGAGCTTTTATGCCTCGGAGTGTAAGAAAACACTTGTAATCATTTGTTGAACATGAACTGTAGAGCACACTGAGATAAAGGGGATGAACTCATTCGTTATCCTCTTGCTAAAGTAGTTTGGTACTTCAGCACTTGGAGATCTTTTGGCATTACACATACTATTTTAGGATGCATTAAAACACTTTGTTGAGGAGGCTTTCAAAAGAATCAGCGAGCGCATGTACACAATGGGATTCCCCCTTCACTTGTCACATCTTTATCAGCAATTTAGAATATTGAATCACTTCACTCAGGAGGAAACTATACATATGTAGGATCTCAATTTGATCCCTCTGTTGCAGGAGAACTTTCCTGCAATTCAGGAAATGTTAAACATGTAGTGAGTTTTAAAAAGGCTTCTAAAATGTATAATTTCCACTTTAAATGTCAGACTTTATTTGTTATAACTAAACAGGTATCAACCCCTACAAAAATGTATATTAATTTTAATCCACATAAATTGTTTCCTGCTGTGAGAAACCGGTCAAATTAAGATAGTACACCTGTATACAGCATGTCGCCATTATTTTGCTCGACAATAGGAAGACATCATTTTGAATGCCATTTTCTTGAATGCCAGCTTTTCAATTAACTTCATCTCACATTTACATGAAGAAAAGGCAATGTATCACCCTGAAGAAACACAGGACAACATGGCAAATTAAATAGAACAACTTCTGCTGCAAATCCAAAACAAATACACATTAAGATATAATCTATCATTATAAATAGACCCAACTAGCTATGTATGGGGAATATGTATTGACTGGGCAGTTTTCATGGCAATGATAAAACATGAAGCCATGCGGGAGACATTTCCCGGGGAGAAACTGCTGTTTACATCTGTCTAGTCAGCTCTCCCTCCCTCTATTTCTTTTTCTTCCCTCCTCCGCTTCCCTGTCCACACTCTCTCCCTCCCTTTGTGCGGTATGTCTGTGTGCAGAGAGCAAACACTAATTGCTCAAGCCTCTCTCTCTGCCCAAAGATTCTCTGCCACAGACCAATATGTCCAAACTACTGACGTGAACTCACCTCTCATGTTTCTCCCTGAGGATAGTGGTAACAAACATCATGTAAATAAGTGACGTATAAACTCAGGGCTTTGTGGGTCACTAAACTCGCTTCAGGGTTGTGCTGTTTGGACAAAGAATGTTTGAGAACCGCAGTAGGTCGGGTGAGAATTCATCTAGTCCTGCCAAGACAGTATCTACCAGTATACTTTACATTATGAAACGGTTTCCAGCACACAGATTAAGCCTTTTCCCGGACAAGAATCTCCATTGAGCATCCTGTCTGGCAAGACAGCTAAATCACCCAGAAAGTGAAGTGGCTCAATATTGTTCAATGTTTTGGAAAACTATTATTGACAAAGTAAAACAAAGGCACATCAGGATTCCACATGGTCCATGTCTCAAAACTAATTCAGGGATTTCAGAATACACTCGACAAACAGATCAAGCTCGATTGATAATGCCTGGACAGATTATACAACACAATCAAGTGAAGTGGGCCGCTGCTTGAGCAAATGACATTATCATCTCATCATCATGTCTGAGGGGTTGGAAATAAACGTTGTACTTACATCCACAATCAGGAAATCGAGCCAGCACCAATAGTTAGTGAAGTACTTCTTGAATCCGTAGGCAATCCACTTGAGGAGCATCTCCAGGATGAAAATGTAGGTGAAGATCTTGTCGGCGTACTCCAGCACCATTTTGATCACTTTTCTTTGTTCAATGTAGATGTCCTCAAAGGCCTTGTGAAAGATACAAGAGAGACGAGTAATGATTAGGGACTGCTTTTTAAATAGCAAATTAGTCTCATGTTGTAATACAGTGGAACGTCCCTAGACTCATATTCACTCGGCAATCAATCGTACATAGCAATATGTATGCAGTATCACGATGACATACTTACTGACTATGCAGCAGTGTCTCATTCTGACCACTGGACAGTATGCACCCATGAGGGAAGTCTACACGTTATTGTCCAAAAACCCTTTCAGTAATTTCATTGTACAATGGGGAAAAAGTTTATATGCTACAGTATATAATAATGCTGTAATGTTTGCATCACAGTTATACCCAGATAATAAAGTTGGATGAAAACAGGGCATTTTGCTTATAATAACATTTCACGAATGAGGGACTTTGACCTCTAAAATGTCTAGTAATGTATAATGACTAGTTTCAAACATCGTGTACGCACATCGAATGACTTGCAGGTGCTGGGTACAAAATAAACTCCTGAAATAATAGATACTCACACACTGATGAATGCCCCTGTTGTTTATTGTACAATGTTTCAACCCAAAAGGTCTTTGTCAGGCTTATTCCACATGAGAAATGCAGTGATATTTATAGTTTCAACATAAGCAGGTGATACAAGGTGTGTCATTAATTAGACTTTGTCATATAGACACACGTTGCACAATAAAACAACAGGAGCATTCATCAGTGTGTGGCTATTCTTTATATTATAATGACTAACATACTTTATACAGAATATGCCTCTGCATGGTTTTCTGTAAAAGAAGGAAGGTGCTTTCAGAGAGGGGAAAACAACAAACAAACAAAAACAAAATGGAGGGATTTTGCTGAACAAGAGCCCTATCCAGCTAGACACGTCATCATTGGAAACTGTTTGCTCTGCTCTCGTGAGCTCGGCCACCAGGCGCCCTACATTTACGTCACACGGGCACAGACCGGGTAATACCCAGGAGAAACAACAATCTGCTTGGACAGAGATGGAGCGGGAGGAGTAGGAGGATGGTTGCAGTATGGGCTAGGGGCCTGGGTGGAGGCCGGCACTGGTAGAACAGCTGAGGTTCGGGCTCCGACCAATCCGCTGCTAATTAGGAGGAGAGCTGAGAAGGCTTGACCAATCATTGACCTGACTCCCCTCAGCTGCATATCTGCTCATGCACTACATCACTGAGGAGGAGGAAGAAGAGGAAGGAGGGCCCGGGCAGAGGCAAAGAAAAGCTGCACCTCAACCAATCATTCCTTGATTCTGTGTGTCCAATTTATTGCAATAGAAACTTTATATTCAATGTTTTCATATACACCACAATTTTGTCTTATATACACTGTATATATTCAATTTCGCCTGCTTTAAATTATCAGCTAATTCTACCATGTTGGGCATTTCATGCCTGCCAACCTTGGTGTTAGATTGTAATAGCAGGTGAAATAGTCACTGACCTTGTTTGTGAGCTGCACCCTGGAACAAATGCTGTTAGTGTTAGTCCTTGGAGGGTTGTAGGGTGCTCTCTGGGAAATAGTGTATGAGGGCTCATGCAAAAAACACCCGTCAGTGTAAGTGTTATTACAACCTAAGACCAAGGTTAGCACATCACACACGCTGATCAAGAGTCGGCCATCCGTGTTAGCATCCACCCGTCATCAAATATGGGACTTTGTGACTATAATTTTTTTGGTACAAAGTTTATTGGCTGACCTTCTTTTTAATGAGATTATCTTATTATTATTATCTTATTTAATAGCTTCGATCTTAGAGTAAATCAATGACTGTGGAGAGAAAGAGCAACAAACAATGTTCCTTCACATTTTCTTTGTCACTGATACAAAGTTCAGGTCTGCGGACCGCAAGCTTGAATAATGTGAAAATGATGTGCTACTTCTGGCTCGCATTTACTGTGAACACTGATGCTGTACCCGCTTTAAATGACAGTTTTAACGGTGCCCAAGTAGGGTACTGTGGCTATTTGATCATTATGTAGGCCTCCCATAACATTTTAACATGGAAATAGCTGTTCTGTCATTCAGCCTACAACCAATGTAGCAACCAATGTGTGGTGTTCAATGCCTACATTCCATGAGCCTTTTGAAAAAACAAAACATGCAGGGCTTGACATTAACCTGTTTGTCCACTTGTCCGTCAGACAAAGAGGTGACTGAAAATGTTGTGTTTGATGCAAGAAACCACTTTCCAAAATAAATTATTATCACCATTCCATTATTACAGAGAATCAGACTATGCTCTGCCTATTCGCTAGCTAAGCTTATTCAAGATTGTCTCAAAATACAGCACTTCCTCTTTAAGACATAAAAAAAACTTTACCAGACTCACTTTTCAATGATGGCTAGAATTGCACACGTTGTGCTCTTGTAGGAAGCAACCAGTGGCGATTTTAGCGTGGGGGAAAGCTCCAAAACATTTGTTAGATGCATGCCAGCATTAGCGCATTAGGCTAAGGCACTGCATCTCATAATGTAATGCCTCAGTGCAAGAGGCATCACCACTGTCCCTGGTTCGAATTCAGGCTGTATCACATCTGGCCGTGATTGGGAGTCTCATAGGGCATGTGCACAATTGGCCCAGCGTTGTCTATGTTTGGCCGGGGTAGGCCGTCATTGTAAATAAGAATTTGTTCTTAACTGACTTGCCTAGTAAAATAAAAGGTCAAAAAAGCCACCCAACACTTAACAATACATTCATTGCACTATAACAGTGCCCACAAACTGTTAGGGCCTACATAAAGCTATCCCAACACCAGAGCTTTATTTTCAGCACAATGGAGTGAACCTTTACCACTGATACACCTGACTATCAGCGGAGCCTTGTCTGGCAGTGAAACAGTTCATTCAGCCTCATTTACAGCCTTTAAAAAAACAAAGCTGATATGGCTGACTTGCTAACATAAATGTGGTTTCTACTGACAATTGAGATGTACAAACTATGGCATAAGGGGATGACAAAGAGAGAGGCAATCCGTAATTTTGATTAAGATATTAATATTAATGAGCGAGGTAGGATGGATGTAGTCATTATAACTATTTGTTCAGAACTTAAAAAATTTACAACAACAGAATTCTGAACATGGGCCATTCTTAGAGTATTCTCCCTGTATAGCAAGTCAAAACCTTTGGATAAATAAAGTGGGCATATAAGCAGACAATGAAAGCTCTTACAATATTCAATAATAACATTTGTTTAAAATAGGCTATAGGTTACATGTGCAACACCAAGTCATAACAGTAGGCTAAGTTATGAGGGGGAAAGGGACCAAATTATGAGTGTGGAAAATAGGCTACCTATTTAGGTATACATATCTCCCTGGCAAATTACATAATTTATGCTGCCGCATACAATACATTTTTGGACTCACCTTGTTGTGCTGTGCTTACTTGAACAGTACGGTAGCGCGGTGGTCCTTCTTGTGGGAAAATTTTGTCATCAAAGTCTGGCATTCTCTGGATTTATTGTGCTTTCAAGACAACTGAGAACTCTGAAAAAAATATTTTCCCAGTCGGTGCTCATTTTTTCCCAGTTCCCAGTTGTCTTGAACTCACTGAAGTCTGAGATTTCCCAGTACCAAGTTTCCATTGGTTTTGAACGCGGCAGAAGTCATGCTGGATTGACAGCATGGCCAATGTATTCAACCTTTTCTGGCCCATGGTGTTGAATGTTTATCCTTGGACCTTGGAAAAGAGACCCTTAAACCCAGACTTGGACCACACACCCACTCCCCTGAATAGTAAGCTAGTGATTGCTTTGCAATGCTTGCAGTTAGCCTCTGATTCCTTCCAAACCACTCATTGTTGAATTTGGATTTCCAACTTGTTGTGTAATGTTTATGGCCGATGAGCACCGATATGTTTTATCTATAATTTCTCTTCATAGGACAAGGATTGAAAAGGAATTGCCAGTAGATTGTCAACTTGATTCATGATGATGACTGCTTGTCTAGCTTACTAGCTAAGATTTTGAAAGTATAATAGTAGTACCCGCAAAACACCAGTCTCAATGTCAACAGTGTAGAGGGATGCTGGCCTTCTAGGCAGAGTTTCTGTCCAGTGTCTGTGTTCTTTATTATTTTCTTTTTATTGGCCAGTCTGAGATATGGCTTTTTCTTTGCAACTCTGCCTAGAAGGCCAGCATCCCTGAGTCGCCTCTTCACTGTTGACATTGAGACTGGTGTTTTGTGGGTACTATTTAATGAAGCTGCCAGTTGAGGACTTGTGAGGCATTTGTTTCTCAAACTAGACACTCTAATGTACTTGTCGTCTTTCTCAGTTGTGCACCGGGGCCTCCCACTCCTCTTTCTATTCTGGTTAGAGCCAGTTTGCGCTGTTCTGTGAAGGGAGTAGCACACAGCGTTGTACAAGATCTTCAGTTTCTTGGCAATTTCTAATTTCTCAGAACAAGTATAGACTGACGAGTTTCAGAAGAAAGTTCTTTGTTTCTGGCCATTTTGCGCCTGTAATCGAACCCACAAATACCGATGCTCCAGATACTCAACCAGTCTAAAGAAGGCCAGTTTTATTGCTTCTTTAATCAGAACTAGAGTTTTCAGCGTTGCTAACATAATTGCAAAAGGGTTTTCTAATGATCAATTAACCTTTTAAAATGATAAACATGGATTAGCTAACACAACGTGCCATTGGAACACAGGACTGATGGTGGCTGACAATATAGATGTTCCATTGAATATCAGCCATTTCCAGCTACAATAATAATTTACAACATTAACAATGTCTACACTGTATTTCTGATCAATTATATAGTTTAATGGACAAAAAAAAAGAAGATTTTCTTTCAAAACAAGGACATTTCTAAGTGACCCCAAACATTTGAATGGTAGCTAATATGTGGGGCAAAAAAGTATTTAGTCAGCCACTAATTGTGCAAGTTCTCCCACTTAAAAAGATGAGAGAGGCCTGTAATTTTCATCATAGGTACACTTCAACTATGACAGACAAAATTAGAGCGGTGTGTTTGGGATCATTGTCATGCTGAAAGACCCAGCCACGTTTCATCATCAATGCCCTTGCTGATGGAAGGAGGTTTTCACTCAAAATCTCACAATACATGGCCCCATTCATTCTTTCCTTTACACGGATCAGTCGTCCTGGTCCCTTTGCAGAAAAACAGCCCCAAAGCATGATGTTTCCACCCCCATGCAACACAGTAGGTATGGTGTTCTTTGGATGCAACTCAGCATTCTTTGTCCTCCAAACACGACGAGTTGAGTTTTTACCAAAAAGTTATATTTTGGTTTCATCTGACCATATGACATTCTCCCAATCTTCTTCTGGATCATCCAAATACTCTATAGCAAACTTCAGACGGGCCTGGACATGTACTGGCTTAAGCAAGGGGACATGTCTGGCACTGCAGGATTTGAGTCCCTGACGGCGTAGTGTGTTACTGATGGTAGGCTTTGTTACTTTGGTCCCAGCTCTCTGCAGGTCATTCACTAGGTCCCCCCGTGTGGTTCTGGGATTTTTGACCCCACGGGGTGAGATCTTGCGTGGAGCCCCAGATCGAGGGAGATTATCAGTGGTCTTGTATGTCTTCTATTTCCTAATAATTATATATATATATATATATATATATATATATATATATATATATATATATATATATATATATATATACACACAGTTGAAATCAGAAGTTTACATCCACTTAGGTTGGAGTCAACAAACTATACTTTTAGCAAGTCGGTTAGGACATCTACTTTGTGCATGACACAAGTCATTTTTCCAACAATTGTTTACAGACAGATTATTTCACTTATAATTCACTGTATCACAATTCCAGTGGGTCAGATGTTTACATACACCAAGTTGACTGTGCCTTTAAACAGCTTGGAAAATTCCAGAAAATTATGCTCACCGTTCTTGTGATCATTTTGACCCCACGGGGTGAGATCTTGTGTGGAGCCCCAGATCGAGGGAGATTATCAGTGGTCTTGTATGTCTTCAATTTCCTAATAATTGCTCCCACAGTTGATTTCTTCAAACCAAGCTGCTTACCTATTGCAGAATCAGTCTTCCCAGCCTGTTGCAGGTCTACAATTTTGTTTCTGGTGTCCTTTGATAGCTCTTTGGTCTTGGCCATAGTGGAGTTTGGAGTGTGACTGTTTGAGGTTGTGGACAGGTGTCTTTTATACTGATAACAAGTTCAAACAGGTGCCATTAATACAGCTAACGAGTGGAGGACAGAGGAGCCTCTTAAAGAAGAAGTTACAGGTCTGTGAGAGCCAGAAATCTTGCTTGTTTGTAGGTGACCAAATACTTATTTTCCACCATAATTTGCAAATAAATTCATTAAAAATCCTATAATGTGATTTTCTGGATTTTTTTCTCATTTTGTCTGTCATAGTTGAAGTGTACCTATAATGGAAATTACATACAGGCCTCTCTCATCTTTTTAAGTGGGAGAACTTGCACAATTGGTGGCTGACTAAATACTTTTTTGCCCCACTGTATATATTATATATATTATAATATATATATTAGCTCAAAACAGGTGGGGCTTTACATATAAGCCTCTGCAGCTCTGTTTGGCTATGCCGCACCAGTCAGTGTAGAGTACAGGCCTGAGTCTTGACTGTCAATGCATTAGAATCCTACTCCAATGTGCTCTGCCTGAAAAAAAAATTCTGCTAATTTTGTACATTTGCCCACTGACAAAGAAGTGATCCGTCTATAGTTTTAATTGTAGGTTTATTTGAACAGTGAGAGACAGAATAACGTCAATAAAATCCAGGAAAACGCATGTCAAAAATTTGCATTTTAATGAGGGAAATAAGTATTTGGCCCCCTCTCAAGCAGAAAGATTTCTGGCTCCCAGAAATATACATGTAACGAGCTGAGATTAGGAGCACACTCTTAAAGGCAGTGCTCCTAATCACAGCTTGTTACCTGTATAAAAGACACCTGTCCACAGAAGCAATCAATCAGATTCCAAACTCTCCACCATGGCCAAGACCAAAGAGCTCTCCAAGGATGTCAGGGACAAGATAGTAGACCTACACAAGGCTGGAATGGGCTACAAGACCATCGCCAAGCAGCTTGGTGAGTTGGTGACAACAGTTGGTGGCAAATGGAATAAACACAAAAGAACTGTCAATCTCCCTCGGCCTGGGGCTCCATGCAAGATCTCACCTCGTGGAGTTGCAATGATCATGAAAACGGTGAGGAATCAGCCCAGAACTACACAGAAGGATCTTGTCAATGATCTAAAGGCAGCTGGGACATAGTCACCAAGAAGACAATTGGTAACACACTACGATGTGAAGGACTGAAATCCTGCAGTGCTAGCAAGGTCCCCCTGCTCAAGAAAGCACATATATATGCCCGTCTGAAGTTTGCCAATGAACTTCTGAATGATTCAGAGGACAACTGGGTGAAGTGTTGTGCTCAGATGAGACCAACATGGAGCTCTTTGGCATCAACTCAACTCGCCGTGTTTGGAGGAGGAGGAATGCTGCCTATGACCCCAAGAACACCATCTCCACCGTCAAAAATGGAGGTGGAAACATTATGCTTTGGGGGTGTTTTTCTGCTAAGGGGACAGGACAACTTCACCGCATCAAACTGACGATGGATGGGGCCATGTACTGTCTAACCTTGGGTGAGAACGTCCTTTCCTCAGCCAGGGCATTGAAAATGAGTCGTGGATGGGTATTCCAGCATGACAATGACCCAAAACACACGGCCAAGGCAACAAAGGAGTGGCTCAAGAAGAAGCACATTAAGGTCCTGGAGTGGCCTAGCCAGTCTCCAGAGCTTAATCCAATAGAACATCTGTGGAGTAAGCTGAAGGTTCGAGTTGCCAAACGTCAGCCTCGAAACCTTAATGACTTGGAGAAGATCTGCAAAGAGGAGTGGGACAAAATCCCTCCTGAGATGTGTGCAAACCTGGTGGCCAACTACAAGAAACGTCTGACCTCTGTGATTGCCAACAAGGATTTTGCCACCAAGTACTAAGTCATGTTTTGCAGAGGGGTCAAATACTTATGCAAATCAATTTATATCATTTTTGGCATGCATTTATCTGGATTTTTTTGTTGTAATTCTGTCTCTCACTGTTCAAATAAACCTACCATTACAATTATAGATCATTGATCATTTCTTTGTCAGTGGGCAAACGTACAAAATCAGCAGGGGATCAAATACTTTTTTCCCTCACTGTAGAAATTGCATAGTTAGTATATTACGGTATATTACATTGAAAGTGTCTAATATTGCGTTGATTCGATTATAATTCTCACAGTAGAGCGAAACGTTAATAGTGTTAACTAAAGGAGAAAACTGTAAAAAGTTGGGTGAAGTTAAATTTCGTGCTTATCTGCGTTGGCTCATATTTCTTCTGCGCTGCAGTCTGAGGGGAGCTGCGCGCTGTTTAGAGGGAACATTGGTAACAAACATCTCACACAGCCTGAGACCTCTACCATATTACAGTAGCCGTCCGTGTCAGACTGCTCTGTGGCAACCTCTTCCCCGGTTTCTCTCCCTGGCAGATTAACCAGTTAGCAGGCAGAGCAAACCACCCGGTGCCACTCCCACACAGCCCCTACCCAGCATGCACACTGCTCACCAGAGCACCGCTGCTCAGCAGGATCATGAATATGATGAAGGACTCGAACCAGCTGTGCTCCACGATCTGAAAGCAGGTCTTCCTTAACCGCCACCAAGCCTGGCCCAGGCCTTCCGTGGTTTGGATATCACAGCACTGGAAATGGCGTACGCACACTGGGGGAGATAGAGAGAAAAATCTATGTTTTAAAGAGAGAATTCAAATTCTAGTTAATGACAAGTGTTGTGACACATCATGTCTCTTTCTTCAAATTTGTATTGAAGGCCAACATTTTCCAGATGCATTTAAATTAATTGTCCAGTGAAAATCTGTTATATTCTGTTAACTCACAATTAAATAATGTTGTTGACCAATCCTATACTCATATTTGTGACCAAAGCATAAATTGGAGAAGAAACAGTTTAAGAAAGACACACAAAAATAAAAAATAAACATGCTATTTCCTCATAAATCATGATGTCATGTTGGCTCATTGGCTGAGCTGTCCAATCAGCGGTCTACTGAATATTTTTTTATGACCGTTATATTCCCACACCATTCTGTTGTTGTGGTACTTGCACACCATTCAAATACAGAAAAGTTTGTTTAACATACTTAATTACAATTTTCAGGAAGGAAAACTATTTAATTTCTAATAATTAATTAATTCTAGGCCATATTTCATAGAAATCTGGAAACACTGGACAGTTACTTTAAGATACGGTACGCCGTTTCGGCCCAGGATATCCTGCGCCGGCTCTGCGTGCTGTGTCTCTGGGGCAGTTCACCCTATGCCTGCGTCTGGGCGATTGTGGGTATTGAGCCTAAGGGAGAGGTGCGAGTGGTATGCACCAGATCTCCAGTGCTCCCCCACAGCTCGGTTCAACCTGTGCCTACACTCTGGAGTGGTCATCCAGCCTGGAGGAGTGGTGCCAAGGCTTCGCACCAGAGCTCCAGTGCTCCCCCACAGCCCGGTCTATCCGGTGCCTCCTCCACGCACCAGGCCTCCTGTAGGTCTCCCCAGCCGGGTGGGTCCTGTGGCAGCCCCACGCACCAGGCTGTCTCTCCGTTTCCTCCCTCCAGGTTCTCCCGTCTGTATGGAGCTGCCAGAGCCGCCCGTCTGTCCGGAGCTGCCAGAGCTGCCCGTCTGTCCGGAGCTGCCAGAACCGCCCGTCTGTCCGGAGCTGCCAGAGCCGCCCGTCTGTCCGGAGCTACCAGAGCCGCCCGTCAGTCCAGAGCCGCCAGAGCCGCCCGTCAGTCCAGAGCCGCCAGAGCCGCCCGTCAGTCCGGAGCCTACAAAGCCGCCCGTCAGTCCGGAGCCGCCACAGCCGCCCGTCAGTCTGGAGCCGCCAGAGCCGCCCTTCTATTCGGGGCCTACAGTAAGGGTCCCCAGTCCGAGGTCGGCGGCGAGGGTCGCCACTCCAGAGGCACCACATAAGTGGGCCAAGACTAAGGTGGAGTGGGGTCTACGTCCCGCACCAGAGCCGCCACCGCAGGTGAAATGCCCACCCAGACCCTCCCCTATAGGTTCAGGTTTTGCGGCCGGAGTCCGCACCTTTGGGGGGGGGGGGGGTACTGTCACGTCCTGACCTTAGTTCCTTTTTTATGTCTCTATTTTTGGTTTGGTCAGGGCATGAGTTGGGGTGGGCATTCTATGTTTTTGTTCTATGTTTTCTATTTCTGTGTTTGGCCTGGTATGGTTCCCAATCAGAGGCAGCTGTCTATCGTTGTCTCTGATTGAGAACCATACTTAGGTAGCCTGTTCCCACCTGTGTTTGTGGGTAGTTGTTTTCTGTGTCTGTGTTTTCATCATACAGAACTGTTTAGATTTTCATTTCTTTCCTTCACTTTGTTATTTTGTATTTTCTCGTGGTCTGATATAATAAATTATCATGGACACTTACAACCCTGCATTTTGGTCCGATCCTTCCTACTCATCATCAGACGAAAAAGAAGTTGAAGTTCATTACAGTGGTTTTGGAGCGACACATTCCTGGTATCAATGACTCTTTAAAAGCTTTCCAGCCAGAACAATGGCTCAGGCTGGCTGCTATGAAATCGCATTTGAGACGACGACCCATAATGTCCTCCGAGTCGACCCGGACTCCTCCATTACAGTCATCTGAGCCCCCCGTCCAAAATGAATTTATTGCCTGTAAGCTTAATAATGACGGATTATGGTAACGGACCACTTGCAACTCAATTTGTAACGACGCTCTCACGGTCTTTCTTGGAAGCCGAGGACGTTTTAGCGCCCCTGGCGCCGACATCTGCCAAGCAAATAACAACCGCCAAGAAGAAATCAAGAGGCCCTATTGACTATACATTTACACTTATCGGCCTGTCGATATACAGTTAGACTTCGGATTAAAGGCATTTCCTTTATGTAGATTTTTGGGTTCTTTGAGCGTACAAAGAATGCAAAATGCCTTTGCTGAAATGCTGCTACCTTTTCTCTGAGTGTATGAAGGGTCCCTCCCTGATTTAGTCCCTCAAACTATCATTAGGCAAGTCCAGAGAGTTTTGGTTTGTTAGGTTGGCGGTCATTTTGTATGAGAAGCCATTAGTCATGGCACTGAGCAAGAGAGACGAAGCTTGACACAACCAATGTGACATGAGCTTGCCTCAAGTGAACGCCTTAAACGTAAACATAGGTCCTCATGTACAGTGCTTTCCGAAAGTATTCCCCTTGACTTTTCCCCCATTGAGATGTTTTGTCACTGGCCTCCACACTATACCCCATAATGTCAAAGTGGAATTATATATTTTTGAAATATTCCCAATTAATACGAATTTTAAAGCTGAAAAGTCTTCAGTCAATAAGTATTCAAACCCTTTGCTTAACAAGTCACATAATAAGTTGCATGTACTCACTCTGTGTGCAATAATAGTGTTTAACATGATTTTTTGAATGACTACCTCATCTCTGTACCCCACACATACAATTATCTGCCGAGCAGTGAATTATAAACACAGATTCAACCACAAAGACAAGGGAAGTTTTCCAGTGACTCGCAAAGAAGAGCACCTATAGGTAGATAGGTAAAAAAAAAACAGACATTGAATATCCCTTTGAGCATGGTGAAGTTATTAATTACATGTTGGATGGTGTATCAACACATCCAGTCACTACAAAGATACAGGCGTCCTTCCTAACTCAGTTGCCGGAAAGAAGGAAAACAGTCAAGGATTTTACCATGAGGCCAATGGTGACTTTAAAACAGTTACAGAGTTGACTGTGATAGGAGAAAACTGAGGATGAATCAACAACATTACAGTTACTCCACAATACTAACCTAATTGACAGAGTGAAAAGAAGGAAGCCTGTACAAAATAAAAATATTCATGCATCATATTTGCAAGCAAATTAACTTTGTTTGGGGCAAATCAATTACAACACATTACTGAGTACCATTCCATATTTTCAAGCATAGTAGTGGCTGCATCATGTTATGAGTATGCTTGTAATTGTTAAGGACTGGGGAGTTTTTTAAGGATAAAAAATAAATGAAATGGAGCTAAACACAGGCAAAAACCTGGTTCAGTCTGCTTTCCACCAGACACTGGGAGATGAATTTACCTTTCAGCAGGACAATAACCTAAAACACAAGGCCAAATCTACACGGGAGTTGCTTACCAAGAAGACAGTGAATGTTGTGGCAGAGTTACAGTTTTAAATCTACTTGAAAATCTATGATAAGACCCGAAAATGGTTGTCTAGCAATGATCAACAACCAATCTGACAGAGCTTGAAGAATTTTGAAAATAATAATTGGCAAATGTTGCACAATCCAGGTGTGGAAAGCTCTCAGAGAATTACCCAGAAAGACTCACACCTGTTATCGCTGCCAAAGGTGCTTTTACAAAGTATTGACTCAGGGGTGTGAATGAGACACACTATATATGCAAAGTATGTGGACACCCCTTCAAATCAGTGGATTTGGCTATTTCAGCCACACCCGTTGCTGACAGGAGTATAAAATTGGGCCATGCAATCACCACAGTCAAACATTGGCAGTAGAA